>NW_027171942.1:22500-102048 GCF_036898095.1 Palaemon carinicauda
AATTGAATGTAATCTACAAATTCAATACTTGTAGATTTTTCCTTTGTCAGCATATGTCATTTTCTCATGTTTGGGTCCATCAGTGTTTGAAATGTTAACTTAATTCCATAACCTTTGTCAGCTTGTCCACCTTTTCATTAAAATTGTATATCGTCTGTAAATAGTTTAAACTTTACTGCATGCTCTTTAGTACTGCTGATAGACTAATAACATAGATACACAATAAAACCGGGCCTAGTAAACTCCCCTGGGGTACCCCTCTGTTCAATTATTCATATAATGAATGAGAGTTTCTAATTTTCACACGGCATTTTCTATCAAACAAGAAATTTTTTAAATATTCAAAGGCTTGATGGACCGTATTATTAGTAGTAATTTTAGACAATAATCTGATAGATTTTTAACACAAATTATATGGATAATCATATATCAGGGATAAATACGTCTCCACAGTGTTATTGTGTATGATTACTGCTTTTTATGATAAATTTGGAACCAGTTTTAACCAATAATCTGATAGATTTTTAACACAAATCGTATAAAATGTTATGGATAATCTTATAATTTGGCTAAATACGTTTACACATAGAGTTACTGTGGACGATTATTGTTTTTTTTAGGTAAATTTGAGGATAATTTTAAAAATTCCATAGACCCGGATTCTCAATTCTCGCCCCAAGAAGTAAAAGAACAACTCTTGTAAACAAGACTGTAGGGGTGCCATGTGTACGATAATTATCCTACATGTACGATTATTTTAGGTCCGGTATGATGTACGATACATACCTTAGGTATATACGTATGTGTGTATGTGTTTAATTAGAAATTTATACTAAAATATTTTGGAAATAAGTCAATCATGTAACTCCCCAATAATTATGCTGAAAGTGTGTACGATAATTTTTTTTTGAAAAACGAGAATTTTAAGGCTCATGTACGATAATCCAGTGGTAATAGTGTCAACATCATCAACATGTCCGGCCGTCCAAAAAGTTTATCATATATATCTTCATTTAACTTTGTTCTGTAAGTATGACAAGGTAAAATAAATGAAGCTAAAGCTTTATTTAATGCTATAGGTGTCATTATATTAATTAAAAGCTTGAAAGCTTAATTATATTTTGAGATATTAAGCGATATTGAAACACGATTTCTCGTGCGGTATTGGAGTCGCGTCGTACATACAAAACGTGTTTTTAAATTGAACTAAGACTTTTTTTTAATTAAATATAGATATTTATAAGTAATGAATATATATTATACATGTTTTATGAACAATTACTTGTAGATATACAGTATAATTTGATTTAATAGCTATAATTAGGTGAAGGCCAAAACTAGCCTAGGCTACCCTAAGCTAGGTCGGTGTAGATATTTGCTATTGAAAATTAATATTAACTGTGTCCTAGGAATTAAGCTGTACCTTAGTATTTATAACTAGCCATAATTGGTAGTAACATGAAATTCTGGTTGAGTAAGTTTTTCATTTGTGATAACAATGCTTTTTATGTGTTGCAGAGATTCCGTGAATCACTTAGAAATACGCATGTCCTAGATTAGGTTAGGTAAGTGGGATACAGAAGCGCGATACCTAAACAAGCCAAGATAGTGGATCAGACCGTGTTAGAAAGCGAGATTGCAACATACAGAAGGTCCAAAACTTGAACTTGGTGCCTTTGTACAGCAGCGGCCAGTTCCTCGCACGTTCATTAAAAAGGGACATAAACTTACCTAAACTTTCCCCCCCCCCCTGACCTAACCTACAAGCCTGTGATTAATAAAGGTGACTGCTATTGTACATACACCCCTTGAGTTTAATTGGTATCAAGAAGCTGTTTTTAAGTCGATTTTTGTAACATTTTGGCCTGGGGGTGTATGTACGATAGCGGCCACCCGTATGTATTATGATGTCTAACTTAGAATACGGCAGTGTAAGTAGGTTTCATATGAAATAGATATCAGGTTATTATAAATGGTAATTTTTTTTACCGTATTAAAGGATATAATATTTTTTCATTAAAGTATTTCTCAATCTTATCTTTCTTATTTTCAGTTAGATTTGTGTTTGTTTGTATCACCAAATATTTGTAAGTTTGGACCTTCTATATACATGTGCCTCTGCGTCGATGACAATTTATGGTAAAATTATACAATAATACAATGACTTATGGAGAAAACAAGACTATTAAATGATGTATTTTAAGGTGATTTGAATGATTTTGATAAAGAGGACTGGTGGAAACCCGTAGTTTTTCCAACGCAATCACCAACCTTCGTTTTTTAATAATGAACTTGGCAGTTAAAAACGTACAAATAGATGTTAGCAGTAGGCGGTAGATACTGGGTAGCGGTGGGAAAGCCCCTGCCTCTTCTGCCGGCTGCAATCTAATTGAGGTTACAGTTTGCCAAAGGGGAGACAACCTTGCAGGGTAACTACCTTCCGCAGCTAATTGAGGTTACAGTTTGCCAAAGGGGAGACAACCTTTCAGGGAAACTACCTTTCGCAGCTAATTGAGGTTACAGTTTGCCAAAGGGGAGACAACCTTGCAGGGTAACTACCTTCCGCAGCTAATTGAGGTTACAGTTTGCCAAAGGGGAGACAACCTTTCAGGGTAACTACCTTCCGCAGCTAATTGAGGTTACAGGTTGCCAAAGGGGAGACAACCTTGCAGGGTAACTACCTTCTGCAGCTAATTGAGGTTACAGTTTGCCAAAGGGGAGACAACCTTGCAGGGTAACTACCTTCTGCAGCTAATTGAGGTTACAGTTTGCCAAAGGGGAGACAACCTTGCAGGGTAACTACCTTCCGCAGCTAATTGAGGTTACAGTTTGCCAAAGGGGAGACAACCTTTCAGGGTAACTACCTTCCGCAGCTAATTGAGGTTACAGTTTGCCAAAGGGGAGACAACCTTTCAGGGAAACTACCTTTCGCAGCTAATTGAGGTTACAGTTTGCCAAAGGGGAGACAACCTTGCAGGGTAACTACCTTCCGCAGCTAATTGAGGTTACAGTTTGCCAAAGGGGAGACAACCTTGCAGGGTAACTACCTTCCGCAGCTAATTGAGGTTACAGGTTGCCAAAGGGGAGACAACCTTGCAGGGTAACTACCTTCTGCAGCTAATTGAGGTTACAGTTGCCAAAGGGGAGACAACCTTGCAGGGTAACTACCTTCTGCAGCTAATTGAGGTTACAGTTGCCAAAGGGGAGACAACCTTGCAGGGTAACTGCCTTCTGCAGCTAATTGAGGTTACAGTTTGCCAAAGGGGAGACAACCTTTCAGGGTAACTACCTTCCGCAGCTAATTGAGGTTACAGTTTGCCAAAGGGGAGACAACCTTGCAGGGTAACTACCTTCCGCAGCTAATTGAGGTTACAGTTTGCTAAACAGGAGACAACCTTTCAGGGTAACTACCTTCCGCAGCTAATTGAGGTTACAGGTTGCCAAAGGGGAGACAACCTTTCAGGGTAACTACCTTCCGCAGCTAATTGAGGTTACAGTTTGCCAAAGGGGAGACAACCTTGCAGGGTAACTACCTTCCGCAGCTAATTGAGGTTACAGTTTGCCAAAGGGGAGACAACCTTGCAGGGTAACTACCTTCCGCAGCTAATTGAGGTTACAGTTTGCCAAAGGGGAGACAACCTTGCAGGGTAACTACCTTCCGCAGCTAATTGAGGTTACAGTTTGCTAAACAGGAGACAACCTTTCAGGGTAACTACCTGCCTGGTGTTCATACCTCGTTAACCCTTTTACCCCCAGGCTATTTGGAACTTTCCAACCCTTAACCCCCTGGGGTTATTTTTTTTTTCAAGCACATTTTGCAGTATATTTTTTTTTTAGATTGCTCTAACAGTCTTAATTTTTGTCATAGAGAGGTCAGGTTGGTCTCATTCTCTTGGAAAATGCCCGAAGTTTCTCAAAAAATTATCAAAAATATGCAAAAAAAAATATAAATAGCAGTTTTTTCCAAGAACATACCGGTACGTCCATGGGGGTAAAGGGATGAGTTTTGTGAAACGTACCAGTACGTCTTTTTGGAGTAAAAGGATTAAAAGTTTTAACTGCCGTATCCTAGCTTCGATGTTATCCTTCTCCTATGAGTAAAGAACTCAGGTTTGTATAATTAGGAAAATACAAATTACTTTTTACATTTTTCATTTTTAATGTGGGTTAGACAAATTAATTTAAAACCTTGTAAAAATACTATTGAGTAGCCGTTCAATGTGAGGATCTGTAGAAAATGCCTTTTACAGTACTGCTACTGGAGGCATCGATGTCGTGCAGTTACCGAGGGGATTGCGTCTAAAATTGAATTGTACATAAAAATTAGCTAAAGTAATTGTAAAATGAAAATTTTGTACTAGAAAATCGATTTTGTTTAAAAAAATTTTTACTCTGATGTTGATATTTATTATGCTTATACATTGCTCTAGTACATGTTCAGATATAATGCTGTATTTAATACATTGGATTTTATTGATTACTGTACTGTATTATGTGCTGATATTCTCCATGACAATTTCAGAAGCTTTTGCCATGACGTCGAAAATGTACGACGCCATACTCGAGGCTCTGGGGACGTCGCGCTTCGTCGCCACGGGTCAGGTTGGAGGCAGATGCATCAACGAGGGGGAAGTGGATCACGGAAAAGGTACAGCATTTGAAGTACGTTAACTCCTTCATATAAAATTTTCTAGTACTGTATGTGGAAAAGGTATTTCATCCTTATCATGTCTTTTCAAACGGTATTTTGATAAATTATATGTGATTCAAATGAACGAGTTATTGCACAGTTCTCTTCAATCACATGTCCCTTTTCTACCTTGCTCTCTGAGCCATTATATGAGTTATTCACCGCTTTATTCCATTTAAACCACTTCACTGACTTATCCAATTTCCTAATCATCTCAATTTTTGAAATTATGACGTCCATATGATTTTCAATTGTGCTTCACCACACTTCCCCTTGTCTGCATTTCCCCCCCCCCCCACACACACATGACCATTATCTTTTGATTTGTTATAAGTCAAGAATTTGAATCAGACATATGACAAAAGAAGGAAAGAAGAATTAGACTATAAAGAGTTTGGGGTGGGGGGACAACAAATGGAAAGACTCATTAGATATGAAACATGTTGAAATGAAGATCTAGGCTTAAATTGCCTAGAATTCAAGGGAGCTGGGAAAAAAATCTGTAGGTCTGACTCCACGTAGAGGTTACTACTTAATGGTGTAGTACAGAAAAGTACACTATAGATATAGGTCAAATTGTGTTTGCTGCATATATACAGTTTTCATACCATCATACCTTTACAAATATTTTTTTTTCTTTCTTTTTAACAGTGTGATGAAGAAATATCTCCTTTTTAAGTCTTCCCGGACTTTAATCTATTTGTCAATACGAAGGGTATATAGTTTAGTTCCCCATTTTCAAAGTGAAACTTTTGATGGGCAGCTGATAAGGTCAGGGCCCTGAAGTCAGTCGGCATGGGTTGATGGGAAAGCAGCATTTACGAAACTTATGAGCAGTTCATTTAAGATCAGGTTAATGATGACAGTAGGGCTATTATTGAGGCAGTTCTCAACATGTTTTAAACATGTTCCTTGGTAGTGCTATTTTAATAGCTTAGAAAGGACTGAAGAGGCTCGTTTTATATATAATTTCTCCCTCATCTGTAATTCCTCTGGTTTTTAATGTTCAAGAATATTGGCCAAAAGATGAAGACTAGTTTATCTGAATAGCCGTAGTATTACCACCAGCTAAGTTACAACCCAAGTTGGAAAAGCAGGATGCTGTAAGCCCAAGGACTCCATTAGGGAAATATAGCTCAGTCAGGAAACAGATAGAATAGTGTTTATGAGTGCACCCTCAAGCAAGAGAACTCTAACCCAGGACAGTGGAAGACCATGGCACAGAGGCTATGACACTATCCAAGACTGGAGAACAATGGTTTGATTTTGGAGTGTCCTTCTCCTAGAAGAGCTGCTTACCGTAGCTAGAGAGTCTCTTCTACCATTACCAATAGGAAAGTAGCCACTGAACAATTGCAGTGCAGTAGTTAACCCCTGGAGAGAATAGCTGGAAAAAGACATCTATGGAAAGGTGAAAAAATCTCATTGAAAAAGAAAGGGGTTACTTGAAATGCATGGGGTTTTTGGTTTTGATCGATGCGATAAGAAATTTATAGTTAAATGGATAAATAGTAGAATACAGTACAGAAAAGGAATGATAATAGAGATGCTTATTACAAAAATTTCCCATATCTATTATTTTAAAATGTTTTCAAAACCATGGTTAGAATATTTAATTTTCTTTTTCAGATTACAGTATTGACACCTACACGAAGTTGAAGTATTGACGACACCGCTGAAGAATTGGTTGAGGGAAATATCCACCGCTCTACTGATTGGAAGTTCTCAATAAATGTTTTTTTTCCTTGATCACCAAATAGACTTACATAGGCCTACACTGTAACTTTATCTTGACATCAGGAAATGAATTTACAACCTATGTGCCATCAATAGTTTGTTAAAGAGATGTGCACTTTATTAGGTTAGGTTAAGAAATTGAGTGTTATGGAGACTTGCACTTTATCAGGTTAGGTTAAGAAATTGAGTGTTATGGAGATATGCACTTTATCAGGTTAGGTTAAGAAATTGAGTGTTATGGAGATATGCACTTTATTAGGTTAGGTTAAGAAATTGAGTGCTAAGGAGACGTGCACTTTGCTAGGTTAGTTTAGATTAGGTTAAAAAACTAAATGTTGGAGAATTGGTAATGTTACTCCACTATGTAAATGTGTTTGTGGTAGCTCAAGTCTAACTGATTGCCACCCAATTTCCATAACTCCCATATTATCTAAAGTCTTTGAACGTCTTCTGGCAAAACGTTTTAATAGGTTTGCTGAAATCAATTACATCATATAATTTAGCTATAAGATACAGTAGTATATATAAAACGTTTTTTATATTGCGCTGAAGACTGCTAGGGAGAAATTTGCTTCTTATTTAGGGGAAAATTGTCAGTTTGTGTAGGGAGTCTAGGGACTTCCGACTTCATTATTCCAGACTCCATGTTTTTCTGGGCTCGACCTGTGTTGCTCCGTGAAACGCTCCTCTAGCACCATTTCTAAGGTATAAATACTGCTAAAAAACCCGAGAAAAAGTTGCATGGAATGCCAGGAATATACCCAGCTCGCTCACTCTAAAAGAGCGTCGGTATAGTAACTGGGGCGTGTTAGAACCATTACCAGAGGTCCCTTACCAATTAGTCCTCCCCGATACTACGAGGTACCGTTCTACATCCAACCACTGCCTTCTACTACGACTACCCTCTCCTCCCCCCATCCCTACCACTACCCACGCTTCTTCCCTCATTCCTTTTCTAGCACCAGTGAGATTCGGACGTGTTGCTTTCATAGCTTTGTGTTTCGGTGTTTTTGAAGATGTCAGTCGTTTCAGAGATCCCTGCTCCCAAGTTGAGTATTATAATTGTCTGTTTCGATAATTCTAGGTAGCGACACACGTTAACTTTATAGTTTTGTTTGTTTTTAGTCTCAGCTGTTGTGCATGATGCCTTCCCTTACGGGTATATTGACGGCCATTGAATAATATTACTATGTCATATGAACATTTTGTTTGAATCAGTAAATCTCAGATGACAAAAAGAATTTATTATTATTATTATTATTATTACTTGCGGAGCTACAACCCTAGTTGGAAAAGCAAGATGCTCTAAGCCCAAGGGCTCCAACAGGGGAAATACCCAGTGAGGAAAGGAAAATAAAATATTTGAAGAAGAGTAACAACATTAAGATAAATATTTCCTTTTAAAAACTTTAACAAAACAAGAGGAAGAGAAATAAGATAGAATAGTGAGCTTGAGTGTACCCCCAAGCAAGAGAACTCTAACCCAAGACGATTTTTATACATGTATATAATTTCTTTTAATTGAATTGGTACAGTACCGCTTTATCGATGCTTATGGTTGAATGATGTAACTCAGATGTTGGTAAATAGAATTTCTTGCAGATGAATGGCCTTCAAAATTTTGCGAAGGTTATGCAGTCACTCCTGTCTGTTTGTTTGTATGTAAGCAACTTTACACAAAAACTGTTTTACCGATTTTGGCCAAACTTGGTGGTCATGTTTGGTTTGACCCAAGGATGAATCTGTAACATTTTAATTAAAGTACATGTAAGTACACAGTACGCCGCAGTACTTCAAAAATAATCGCAATGCTAAGTAGATCGCAAGTATTGTGTTAGTTTATTTTTCCGTGAACATTATGGAAAAACTACTAAACAATTTCAACGAAACATGGTGGACATAGTCTGGCCTATTCTTTACAGATTCTCCTCTGTCCTTATATACCTGACAACACTGAGATTACCAAACAATTCTAGGAGAAGGACACTCCAAAATCAAACCATTCTTCTCTAGTCTTGGGTAGTGCCATAGCCTCTGTACCAATGGTCTTCCACTGTCTTGGGTTAGAGTTCCCTTGCTTGAGGGTACATTCGGGCTCACTATTCTGTCTAACTTCTCTTCCTCTTGTTTTGTTAAAGTTTTTATAATTTTTATGGGAAATACTTATTTCAATGTTGTTCCTGTTCTTAAGATATTTTATTTTTCCTTCTTTCCTTTCCTCGCTGGGCTATTTTCCCTGTTGGGGCCCCTGGGCTTATAGCATCCTGCTTTTCCAACTAGGGTAGTAGCTTAGCATTTGATAATAATAATGATAATGTGGGGTATGACCCAAGAACAAAGCCATTAGATTTTGGAGAAAATATGTTGAAGTACAAGTAAGCATTGTAGTTATGACTGAAATAAGAATGCTTTGCATGGCAAAGGCATCCTCTTGGCTGAGTGCCCCTCTTGTTATTTATGTTGATAGAGATATGTCGTCAGTAATTGCCTCCTACGACAGGCAAATGTTCAATTATGTATCGTTACATAAACGGTGACATTATATCACCGTGCGTGTAATGCACGAGTAAATCTGTCCCTTATGGTGCAGTGTGCAAGGCATACTTTGAGCCGTTGTGCAAAACATATGAAATGGTTAATGAGCAAGAAAGGTTTTGCATTGGGAGCTATCAGTCCATTGCTATTTTAACCCTTTTACCCCCCAGGCTATTTGGAACTTTCCAACCCTTAACCCTTGGGGGTTATTTTTTTCAAGCACATTTTGCTGTATATTTTTTTTAAATTGCTCTAACAGCCTTAATTTTTGTCATAGAGAGGTCAAGTTGGTCTCATTCCCTTGGAAAATGCCTGAAGTTTCTCAAAGAAATTTATCAAAAATATGCCCAAAAAAATGTAAATAGCAGTTTTTTGCAAGGACGTACCGGTACGTCCTTGGTGGTAAAGGGATGAGTTTTGTGAAACGTACCAGTACATCCTTTGGTGGTAAAAGGATTAATATTTATCATATATTGAATATGTATGTACTGTATAGCTTTTTAATAGATACCTGTCATTAAACATTATCTGACGGATAATTTGATTCCTGGATTTTGGATACAGTACTTACACCTTCAATTCATATGTATGATTAGAAAAATGATTGTTTTTATTGCCAGCAGTTAGTAATTTTATTTATCATTTGTAGATGTCACAGTAAGTTAAATTTCAATTTATCTATATGATTGAATAAATGATGGTTTTACTACCAGCCTTATTTATTTTCACTTATCTTGTTTTTAGATATCACAGTTAAAACATCAAATTCTCGTCAGGCGAGGGCGATGTTCGACGGGGAGTTCGAAAGTCCGAAGGCCACGAAATTAACGGGGACAGTGAGGGTCCCCACTCCACACATAGTCGTAGACGACCCCGCGGGTGGAGTCGTGCTGTGCGGGGAATACCCGGACATGGCGCAGTTTGAATCGGCACACGGGAATGCTTGGGAAGCAGCTGGCAGAGTGAGTGCTTCTTGCGTTTGAGACTTGAAGATGTAATGTTATAATTCTTGATTGAAAATATAAATAATGTAAAAGATTCTCAAATTAATGCTATTTAACTTTTATAACATATTTACTTCTCTGGTTTTAATTGAATATTCTTTTAATCTTTATACTAAACGATATCGGTGTCAATGACCTTTGATGTCAAGATGACAGAGAACTTCGAATCAATCAATCAATCTCAGCTTTTAAAATATTTGGAGATACAAAACACAAATCCAACTGAAATTATAAATCTTCGATATTGTTTCAAAAGTAATGAAATACTGTATTAACCCTTTTACCCCCAGGCTATTTGGAACTTTCCAACCCTTAACCCTCAGGGGTTATTTTTTTTCAAGCACATTTTGGAGTATATTTTTTTTAAATTGCTCTAACAGCCTTAATTTTCGTCATAGAGAGGTCAGGTTGGTCTCATTCCCTTGGAAAATGCCTGAAGTTTCTCAAAGAAATTTATCAAAAATATGGAAAAAAAAAATGTAAATAGCCGTTTTTTGCAAGGACGTACCGGTACATCCATGGGGGTAAAGGGATGAGTTTTGTGAAACGTACCAGTACGTCCTTTGTGGGTAAAAGGGTTAACATTTACCATATATTGAATATGTATGTACTGTATAGCTTTTCCTATAGATACCAGTCATCAGACATTACCCTAGGGATAATTTGAATACTGGATTTTGGATGCTTACACCTTCAATTTATATGTATGATTAGAAAAATGATGGTATTTATTGCCAGCAGTTATTCATTTTATTTATCATTTGTAGATGTCAGAGTAAGTTAAATTTCAATTTATATGATTAAATAAATGATGGTTTTCAATATTTAAATTAGCCGGTGATTATATAGCTGCAACTCTGTTGCTCGACAGACAACTCTACGGAAAAACTCGCCAGCGATCGCTACACAGGTTGCGGGTGTGCCCAACAGCGCCATCTGTCGACCAGATACCCAGCTCTCAATGTAAACAAAGACTCAATTTTCAATATTAAACTTACCCGATAATCATGTAGCTGTCAACTCCGTTGCCCGACAGAATTCTATGGAGGGATACGCCAGCTATCACAATACTAGAAGGGGGTGTACTTACCAGCGCCACCTGTGGCCAGGTACTATAGTACTTCTTGTTGACACCTCCTCAATTTTTCCTCTGTCGTGCTTCCGGCAAGACGTTCTGGGATACGCTTATGTTCTTGGAGTATTTTCACGACTTTGGTGAAGTATTTCTCTTTGATTTCGGCTGTCGCTTTACTGGAAACCTTCTTATATTAGCTTAGATAGCTTTTATATAGTCCTGATTAACGGTTAACGATCTTTTGCTTGGATTTTGAAACCCCACTTGGCTAACTCTTTGGATTCAAGATGTCTGACATTTCACAAGCCCCCACCCATAGACGATGTAGGTCTTGTAATAGGCGTATTCCGAAGGCCTCGGTAGATCCTCACACCGCTTGTTCTGACTGTAGGGACAGGCCCTGTCAGTTAGAAAATCGATGTGAGGAATGCGCCGGACTTTCGGAACTTGATTTTGTCCGTCTTTTGAAATATTCAACTAAGTTAGAGAGAGGCAGAGTTAGGAGGAGTTCTCACTCTTCACTTTTTTCCTCACCTCATGATCCCCTACCTTTTCCTACCCCTGTAGTGGCTACCCCCGAACCTACTATTTGCCCTCAGCCTGATATGTCTGTTGTGTTGCGTGCTATTCAGGCCTTAGGCGATAAAGTAGAGTCAGTGGTTAGCGATCATAAGTCTCTTATGGCCGAAGTCAAGGAGCTTAAGGTCAAGAGTGGAGTGGGTGGTGTTAGTGCCAGTGCTGTGACGAGTGCTAGTGTCAGTGCAGTGCCAAGTGCTAGTGTCAGTGTCAGTGTGGTGCGTGAGGATACTTCTGTGCGTGCCAGTCGTCCTCCCAGTCCGGGACCTCTTGCAAGCTCCCAAGCCCAGGGGAGAAGCAATGTCGAAGGGCAAAAGGGTTCGGCAGGCCTTGATCGGCGCACAGAAGTATCCTCGGTGGTTGCGGGCGTGTCTTCCAGAGACCGTCACTCCCACCTGCAGACGATTGAGCCCGTCTTTTACTCGTCCGCTGATCAATTGTCAGGGAAGAAACGCTGGACTCAGGTCTCTAGACCACTCAAACGCAGAGTCCAGCACGCGAGTGCTCAACCGGGCTGCAGTCATTGGCTCAGCTCTGACTCGCCTCAGTCATCAGTCGACTGCACTCCGCCCAAGAGGAGTAAGGTTCTGCCGCAACAGATCTCTGCTGTTCAGGCTCTGCCTCAGCAGACCGTAGTGTCTGCCGACCCCAAGTTGTCTCTTCTGCAGTCCATGCAGTCACAACTTTCGGTCTTGATGCGTGAGTGTCGGGCTGTTGCGCCTCCGCCTCCGCCTGCACTTGCTCCGCCTGCGCTCGCTCCGCCTGCGCTCGCTCCGCCTGACCTCAGCACCGCCTGCCAGGCGTACGATGTTGAGCCACATTCTGAGTTTACTGTTCCCAGTGGTGTTCAGCCTCCGCCTTCCTTAAGGCAACCTCAGCAATGGGATCAGGAGGCTTATACCCCTCTTCCTCCGCTTCCACTTGCTGCTCCACCAGTGATGCAACACTCGGTCGAGGTACAACAACCCCTCCCAACCATGAGTCAGTCTCCTCAGCTCTCGCTGCAGCGAGCTCAACCCTCCTCTAGGCAAGCACCACAACACCTTAGCCTTGCGCCTCAGGAGCCTCAACTGGCGAGACATTTACTTCGTTCTGCGCAGCCTCTATCTCATCGCTCTCCGCTCACACCACAGGAACAGGAACTTACTACTCCGCTTCCGCCAACCACTCAGCAAGCGCAACCCTTGAGTTCAGCCACTCATGCCAGGAGTCAGCCTCCTCCACCCATGCGCCTACCTTCTGCTTCTGCTTTTGTTCAGCCTTTGCAGTCTGAGCCTCAGGTGTTCCCTCAACAGAGTCTTGAAGAGGAAACCACTAATATTGATGTTCCAGCTCGTACTGACTCTGCTGTTCAGCATACCTTTCCGATCTCTTCGCTACACTCTGGTGATGAGGCGTCTGATGATGAGGCGGCACACCTGGATCCCTCATCAGACGTGGATGAACCCAAGTCTTCCCCGCCTTCTATTGACTTTCGTAAGGTCTTGGCTCTGTTTAGGGAGGTATACCCAGACCACTTTGTCTCTGCTATTCCCCGCTCTCCACCATCTGAGTTTTCGCTGGGCATGCAGCCAGCTAAGTCTACCTTTACTAAGCTAGTCCTAGCAAGGTCCTCTAAGAGAGCGTTTAGGATCTTAGGGGAGTGGTTACAGACTAAGCAGCACCTTGGCAAGACTTCGTTCATGTTTCCTCCGACTAAGCTCACTTCTAAAGCGGGCGTTTGGTATGCCACAGGAGAGAAACCAGGCTTGGGAGTACCTGCCTCTGCCCAGGCTGACTTCTCAAGTCTGGTAGACTCGCCTCGTAGAACTGCAATGAGGCGCTCTAAGGTTTGCTGGACCTTCTCAGACCTTGATCACCTCCTGAAGGGTGTTTTTAGAGCATTTGAGATGTTCAACTTCCTAGACTGGTGCCTGGGGGCCCTCAGCAAGAAGACCTCCCCTGCGGACAAGGATTCTGCCATGCTCCTGATGTCCTGCATGGATAAGGCCATTAGAGATGGATCTGGCGAGCTTGCGTCGATGTTTGTATCAGGGGTTCTTAAGAAAAGGGAACAGCTTTGTTCCTTCCTTTCCTCCAGCATTACACCTTGTCAAAGGTCTCAACTCCTTTTCGCTCCGCTCTCGAAGTTCCTCTTCCCCGAAGAGCTGGTTAAGGAATTGTCTGCTGCCCTGATACAAAAGGACACACATGATCTTGTAGCCTCATCGGCTCGTAAGACTAAGGTTGCTACCTCAGTCCCTAGGACTTATCGCACCCCAGTAGCTGATACTCCTGCTACGAGGTTCATACCGCCCTTTCGTGGTAGAGCCCCCAGCCGAGGAAGCTCCCGTCCAGACTCTTCCAGGAGCAAGTCTAGGAAAGGTTCCAAGGCCTCTAAAGGAAGAAACTGACTCTCCGCATCTCCAGACAGCAGTAGGAGCCAGACTCAAGAGCTTCTGGCAAGCCTGGGAAAAGAGAGGTGCAGACGCACAGTCTGTCAGTTGGCTGAGGGAGGGTTACAGGATTCCATTCTGCCTCAAACCCCCTCGGACCACATCTCCCATCAACCTCTCTCCCAACTACAAAGAAGAGGACAAGAGGCTAGCGTTGCACCAGGAGGTGTCGCTACTTGTACAGAAGAAGGCAGTGGTTATAGTCCGGGACCATCAATCCCCGGGCTTCTACAACCGTCTCTTTCTGGTGGCCAAGAAGACAGGAGGTTGGAGACCGGTGCTGGACGTCAGCGCGCTCAATGCGTATGTCACCAAGCAGACGTTCACGATGGAGACGACGAAGTCGGTCCTAGCAGCGGTCAGGCAGGAGGACTGGATGGTCTCGTTGGACTTGAAAGATGCCTACTTTCACGTTCCTATTCATCCAGACTCCCAACCTTTCCTGAGATTCGTTTTTGGAAAGGTTGTCTACCAATTCCAAGCCCTGTGTTTTGGCCTAAGCACAGCTCCTATGGTGTTCACGCATCTGATGAGGAATATAGCAAAATTCCTCCACTTATCGGACATCAGAGCCTCCCTCTACTTAGACGACTGGCTGTTGAGAGCCTCCACGAGTCGTCGCTGTCTGGAGAGTCTCAACTGGACTTTGGACTTAATCAGAGAACTGGGTCTATTAGTCAACATAGAGAAGTCTCAGCTCATTCCCTCCCAATCCATAGTGTACCTGGGAATGGAGATTCGGAGTCAGGATTTTCGGGCTTTTCCATCGGCCCCAAGGATAAGCCAAGCCCTAGATTGCATCATGAGCATGCTGAAGAGGAGCAGTTGCACGGTGAGACAGTGGATGAGTCTCACAGGGACCCTTTCATCACTGGCCCTGTTCGTCGAACTAGGGAGACTCCACCTCCGCCCTCTTCAATTCCATCTTGCAGCTCATTGGGGCAAGGGTTTGACTCTCGAAGCAGTCTCTATCCCAGTCACCAAAGAGATGAAGACCACTCTCTTGTGGTGGAAGACCAATCTCCTTCTCAGGGAGGGCCTATCGTTGGCTATTCAGACCCCCAATCTTCATCTCTTCTCAGATGCATCGGACTCGGGCTGGGGTGCGACCTTGAACGGACGGGAATGCTCGGGAACGTGGAACGAAGAACAGGGAACGCTCCACATCAACTGCAAGGAGCTACTAGCAGTTCATTTAGCCCTGCTGAACTTCAAGTCCCTCCTGCTAGGCAAAGTGGTGGAGGTGAACTCAGACAACACCACAGCCTTGGCTTACATCTCCAAGCAAGGAGGGACCCATTCGAGGAGCCTATTCGAGATCGCAAGGGACCTCCTCATTTGGTCAAGAAGTCAAAACCTCACTTTGGTCACGAGGTTCATTCAGGGCAATATGAACGTCTCAGCAGATCGCCTAAGCAGAAGGAATCAGGTCATTCCCACGGAATGGACCCTCCACAAGAGTGTGTGCAACAGACTTTAGACCTTGTGGGGTCAACCTACCATAGATCTGTTTGCCACCTCCATGACCAAGAGACTTCCGCTGTACTGTTCCCCAGTTCCAGACCCTGCAGCAGTTCATGTGGATGCTTTTCTACTGAACTGGTCCCATCTCGACCTTTACGCATTCCCACCGTTCAAGATAATCAACAAAGTCCTGCAGAAATTCATCTCGCACGAAGGGACACGGCTGACGCTGGTTGCTCCCCTTTGGCCTGCAAGAGAATGGTTCACAGAGGTACTTCAATGGCTAGTCGACATCCCCAGGACTCTACCTCTAAGAGTGGACCTTCTACGTCAACCTCACGTAGACAGGTTACATCCAAACCTCCACGCTCTTCGGCTGACTGCCTTCAGACTGTCGAAAGATTCGCTAGAGCTAGAGGCTTTTCGAAAGAGGCAGCCAGTGCGATTGCCAGAGCTAGAAGGGTTTCCACTCGTAGAGTCTACCAATCTAAGTGGGAAGTCTTCCGGAGCTGGTGTAGAGCCAATTCAGTATCCTCTACCAATACCTCTGTGACCCAAATAGCTGACTTCCTATTACATCTTAGGAATGAGAGATCCCTTTCAGCCCCTACGATTAAAGGGTACAGGAGTATGTTGGCTTCAGTTCTCCGCCACAGAGGTTTGGACCTTTCTTCCAACAAGGACCTTCAAGACATCCTTAAGTCTTTTGAGACTTCTAAAGAGCGTCGTCTATCCACTCCAGGCTGGAACCTAGACGTAGTCTTAAGGTTCCTTATGTCACCTAGGTTCGAACCTCTCCAGTCAGCTTCCTTCAAGGACCTTACCCTCAAGACTCTTTTCCTCGTCTGCCTTGCAACAGCTAAGAGAGTCAGTGAGGTTCATGCCTTCAGCAAGAACATTGGTTTCACGACCGAATCTGCAACATGTTCTTTTCAGCTCGGATTCCTAGCAAAGAACGAACTTCCTTCACGTCCTTGGCCTAGATCGTTTGAAATACCTAGCCTCTCCAACATGGTAGGTAACGAACTAGAGAGAGTTCTTTGCCCTGTCAGAGCTCTCAAGTATTATCTTAATAGGTCTAAACCTATTCGAGGACAGTCAGAAGCCTTATGGTGTGCCATCAAGAAACCTTCGAGGCCCATGTCCAAGAATGGGGTTTCGTATTATATAAGGCTTCTGATTAGAGAAGCCCATTCTCACTTAAAGGAGGAAGACCTTGCATTGCTGAAGGTAAGGACCCACGAAGTAAGAGCCGTAGCTACTTCGATGGCCTTTAATAAAAACCGTTCTCTGCAGAGCATAATGGATGCAACCTATTGGAGGAGCAAGTCAGTGTTTGCATCATTTTATCTTAAAGATGTCCAGTCTCTTTACGAGAACTGCTACACCCTGGGACCATTCGTAGCAGCGAGTGCAGTAGTAGGTGAGGGCTCAGCCACTACATTCCCTTAATCCCATAACCTTTTTTAACCTTTCTCTTGAATGCTTTTATTGTTGTTTTTATGGTTGTTACGGTAGGCTAAGAAGCCTTCCGCATCCTTTTGATTTGGCGGGTGGTCAATTCATTCTTGAGAAGCGCCTGGGTTAGAGGTTGTGTAGAGGTCCTTTAGTAGGGGTTGCAGCCCTATATACTTTAGCACCTTTGGGTTGATTCAGCCTCCAAGAGGAACGCTGCGCTCAGTAAGGAAGACGAACTTAAAAAAGAGGCAGAGTAACGGTTCAATTCGACTTCCTTACCAGGTACTTATTATTTCATTGTTATTTGAGATAACTGTTATATGAAATATGGGATACTTAGCTATCCTTTAATCTTGTACACTGGTTTTCACCCACCCCCCTGGGTGTGAATCAGCTACATGATTATCGGGTAAGTTTAATATTGAAAAATGTTATTTTTATTAGTAAAATAAATTTTTGAATATACTTACCCGATAATCATGATTTAATTGACCCTCCCTTCCTCCCCATAGAGAACCAGTGGACCGAGGAAAAATTGAGGAGGTGTCAACAAGAAGTACTATAGTACCTGGCCACAGGTGGCGCTGGTAAGTACACCCCCTTCTAGTATTGTGATAGCTGGCGTATCCCTCCATAGAATTCTGTCGGGCAACGGAGTTGACAGCTACATGATTATCGGGTAAGTATATTCAAAAATTTATTTTACTAATAAAAATAACATTTTTCTCTCTGTCGAGGTGTCGACAAGACGTACTTTACTCGCTGTTGCTAAACTGGAGTTTTTCACATCTATTGGTGAAGTACTATATTCTAGTTTTGAGTTTTCGCAATGCAGGTGTTTTATCTTCATCTTAAATCTTGAACTCGTTTTGGATAGATTTAATTATGGTGACAAAGAGAGTATGGACTTTCTTTCTCTTTTAAATGGCTGACCCTTCCCTTAGACGGAAGTGTGTTTAGGCTTTTAGTAATTATCTTATCACGTTATAAATTATTTATAGATTTTCCTCTATATATTTTATATCTCTCCGCCTTTATTAGGCCTCTTCGATTAACTTTCCATTTATTATAAACATATAAAAATAAATTTTAATGTTTTGTTTATATGCGACCTTTCCTGAGAGTAGTCGGTCCTAACTTGGAAACCGAAGTTAATCAACGTTGAGCCCTTTATATCGTAATTAGCTTTTAAAGAGATAAGGATTTAAAACTTTTTAAATGTAATATTTTATGAAAGAATTTCTTTGATAGTCTTCGTACTGTTTTCAAAGATGAACTAACGTTTAGTTTATTTATGGTACGCAGTTGTTGACGTTCAGGACGTTCAACATGCACTCTATCGTTACGATAGAGAGAGAGTGTATCACGGTTTCACTTTGCAGTAAGAGTAAATCGATTCTGACGTTTTGTTCATTCTTTCTTAGCTTAAATGTTTTAAATTCTATTTTAAAGGAACTTTTTAATTGAAAAACCTTTCAGTTTTTTCCTTTAGTCAAATAACATGTTTTTTTGACGAAATATATTTGGGCTCTTCTCTTAGGTGCGAAATCAAGAGAGAAAGAGAGAGAGAGATAGAGACGGAGGGAGAGAGACGGAGGGAGAGAGAGGAGAGAAAACGTTCCGTTCAAGCGGGTAACGTTGTTCTCGAGTTACTCTCGTCCCTAGTCTCTGTACGGGGAGGAAGGATAAAACGTTTTTAGTTTTTTATTCTCGTCCCCAGGCTATGTGCGGTGAGAGATTGAAAACGTAGTTTATAGGAACTAGTGTTTAGTCTCTTTCCCAACCACTGATTTTTTTATCTTAAAATATGTTTTCTGTTTTTGCTGGTATTAATGAGCTTGCATTATACGACTGATTTCACAATTACTACCTTTTGATGAAGGGTAGAATTGCGTGTTTCAGGTAGAAATCAGTAAAAGTTTCGATTTCAGTGAAATAAGTGCAAAACAGAAAATCGAAGTGATAAAGTGATATGCGCAAAGTGTTACAGTGTTGCGTCCGAGGGTTCGTCTGTTCGTGCCTGTCGTTCACCTAGTCCGGGACCTCTTGCATGCTCCCAAGCCCAGGGGAGAAGTAATGTTAAACGACTTATGGGTTCGAGAGGCCTTGATCAACGAACAGACGTTTTCCCTCTATGGTATCGGGTGTATCTTACCAAGATCTCCCCTTCCATAAGACGAGAGAGACGTTGTTTCTCCTCGTCATCCGAAGGCTTTTCGCATAAGAAACCTGTCACAAGGTTTCGAAGCCCTTAAGCGAAAGTCAGTCCTTTCAGGACAGGTCCAGCGTCCTGGTTACAGCCATTAGGACAGCTCTGACCCTATGCAGTCATCGGATAACTGCTCGCCGCCTAACAAAAGCGTAACACAGACTCCGAGAGTCTTTTTTGTTGGCAAAGTGTTGCGGTCACAGACGTTACCCTCGTCTCTTACCACAACCATTTCCGTTGATCCTTAATGGGTTATATGGCAAGACATGCAGTATATGCTTGCCTCCCTTATGGAAGACTATTCTGCCGATTAGTCCGTTGAGTCTAGCCGTTTATCTCATTGATATCCTGGCTTTCAGCCAACCTAACGTTCCTTTGTGCTTACTGTTGACGTTGGCGTAGCTAAGTCACGTCAGTCAGGTTGTTTAGAACCACACTCGATGCGGTCTCGTGTGGTTTTTCAGCCGCATTTGGACGTTAGGCCACTTGCTGATGCTCCTGTTGACGTTCAAGACGTTCACTAACAATCGGAGTTGACTTGTTTTGACGCTGTGCGTCAACCTCCGCATTCTAGAGTTGTTTTGACTGCTCAGTCTAGGCAGTCAAAGCAGTCTCGAGTGGACGCTGTGCGTCCTCACGCACCTGTTGTGGTTGACAGTTTACAGACTGTCAAGCAGTTACATGACGTTGCGTTCTGGTCCGCTACTAATGCACCAGTGAGTGTGGACTCTGCTTGTAAAGCATTGCCACCACGGTAGGTCTCTCCCTTGCTTGAGACTCAGCTTTTATCGGACAAGGCTCCTGTAGATGAGGAAGTTGCTGTTCCCCCTCCTACTGATATTCCCTTGAGGACTCTGTCAGATGGAGAGGAGCCTAAAGCTGCTTAGCCCCCTATGGACTTTAATTAAATCATGATGATTTTTTTAAGGATCTTTGTCCGGATCTTTTTGTAACTGCTGCTCCTCGTTCGCCTAAACGTCAGAGCTTACACTAGGCCTAGCTACTTCGAAGCCGTTGTTTTTAAGCTAGTGCTCTCTCGCTCTCCTAGAGAGCTTTACGTTGGCTAGGCGACTGGTTTTTCACCAGGAGGAGTTTGGGGGATACAGCCTTTGCTTTCCCTTCTTTTAAACTGGCTTATAGAGCGAGAGTCTGATATGACACGAGAGAAGTTCTCGGCTTGGGAGTTCATGCCTCTGCCCAGATAGACTTCTCAAATCTCGTAGACTCTCCCTGGCGCCTGGCCAGGAGACGCTCCAAGTTTTTTACAGGTCAACTTCACAGCTGTTTTCGAGCCTTTGAAGTTTTGCTGTACAATTATGTCATGCATAAACAAGGCTTTCAGGGATGGAAAGCGGTACCGCCTCAGTCGCTAATCCCGTCTGTGGCCGCACCTGCTCCCGTAGACCCTAAATGGGCTTTGCTGCAAGACATGCAGTCCAAGCTTGCGTTCTTGATAAAGGACTTTAATGCGGAGAAGGTTGCTACCGAACCTTCTGGCCAACAACCTTCCAACCGGTCGGTTGTGCGCCCTGTTGACGCTGAGGTAACCTACTCGCGTCTGCCAGTTGAGGTGGTTCCTCCACCGATGCGACCCAGTGTGGGTTGCCAGCCGCACGTTGTCGTTAAGCGACGCTCGGAGGTGGTTGTTGACGTTCAGGACGTTCAACAACCAGCAGAGGTGACTTGTTTTGACGCAGTGCGTCAACCTCAGCAACCCGGCAGGGTGTTGACTGCACAACCCAAACGGTCTAGACAGTCTCGGGTTGACGCTGTGCTTCCTCGCGCACCCATGGTTATTGACAGTTCACAGACTGTGCAGCAGTTCCATGATGTTGCGTCCGGCTCCGTCACGCATGCACCAGTGCGACCGGACTCAGCGAGCCAGACGTTGCCCACTCCGTTGCCGTTTCCTCATCAGTTTTCGGATGAGGAACCCTCTGATGAGGACGTTGCTGAACAACAAGACGATCAGCCCCCAGAATAGATCAAGCCCTGCTATCCATACAGAAGATGCTGAAGAAGGAACGCTGCTCAGTCAGGCTGTGGATGAGTCTGGTAGGGACGCTGTCATCCGTGGAACAATTTGTGTCACTAGGAAGACTACACCTCCGTCCTCTTCATACCATCTAGCTTTTCACTGGAAAAAGGACAAGACGCTAGAAGCGGTCTCGATCCCGGTTTCCGAAAAGATAAAGTCTTGTCTGACTTGGTGGAAGGACTATATCAACCTAAGAGAGGGTCTTCCCCTGGCTGTTCAGACTCCCAACCACGTTCTCTTCTCGGACGCATCGGACGTGGGCTGGGGCGAGACACTAGACGGTCGGGAATGCTCAGGACTGTGGAACTCGAGTCAGAGGAGCATGCATATCAACTGCAAGGAGCTGTTGGCAGTACATCTGGCCTTGAAAAGCTTCAAGTCTCTCCTTCGAGGCAAAGTGGTGGAAGTTAACTCGGACAACACCACGGCCTTGGCGTACATTTCCAAACAAGGAGGTACCCACTCACTGACGTTGTACGAGATCGCAAGGGACCTGCTCATCTGGTCAAAAGGTCAAGACATCTCCCTAGTAACGAGGTTCATCCAAGGCGACTTGAACGTCATAGCAGATTGTCTCAGTCGGAAAGGGCAAGTAATTCCAACCGAATAGACCCTCCACAAGGATGTGTGCAAGAGACTTTGGGCCACTTAGGGTAAACCATCCATAGATCTCTTTGCAACCTCGCTGACCAAGAGGCTTCCAATCTATTGCTCTCCAGTCCCTGACCCAGCAGCAATATAGATGCTTTCCTCCTAGATTGGTCACATCTGGATCTCTACGCATTCCCACCGTTCAAGATTGTCAACAAGGTACTGCAGAAGTTCGCCTCTCACGAAGGGACAAGGTTGACGTTAGTTGCTTCCCTCTGACCCGCGAGAGAATGGTTCACCGAGATACTGCGATGGTTAGTAGACGTTCCCAGTAGTCTTCCTCTAAGGGTAGACCTTCTACGTCAGCCACACGTAAAGAAGGTACTCCAAAGCCTCCACGCTCTTCGTCTGACTGCCTTCAGACTATCGAAAGACTCTCGAGAGCTAGAGGCTTTTCGAAGGAAGCAGCCAGTGCGATTGCTAGAGCAAGGAGAGCGTCTTCCATTAGAGTCTACCAATCGAAGTGGGAAGTCTTCCGAGACTGGTGCAAGTCAGTTTCTGTATCCTCGACAAGTACCTCTGTAGCTCAAATAGCTGATTTTCTCTTATACCTGAGAAAAGGACGATCCCTTTCAGCTCCCACTATCAAGGGCTACAGAAGCATGTTGGCATCGGTCTTCCGGCATAGAGGCTTAGATCTTTCCAACAATAAAGATCTGCAAGACCTCCTTAAGTCTTTTGAGACCACCAAGGAGCGTCGTTTGGCTACCCCTGGTTGGAATTTAGACGTGGTACTAAGATTCCTCATGTCAGACAGGTTTGAGCCGCTACAATCGGCCTCCCTGAAAGATCTCACTCTTAAGACTCTTTTCCTGGTATGCTTAGCCTCGGCTAAAAGAGCCAGTGAGATTCATGCCTTCAGCAAGAACATCGGATTTTCGTCAGAAAAAGCCACTTGTTCGCTGCAACTTGGTTTTCTAGCCAAAAATGAGCTGCCTTCTCGGCCTTGGCCTAAATCTTTCGATATCCCCAGCTTATCGGAGATCGTAGGCAATGAACTAGAAAGAGTCTTATGCCCTGTGAGAGCTCTTAAGTTCTATTTAAAGCGTACTAAACCTTTACGAGGCCAATCTGAAGCTTTATGGTGTTCAGTTAAGAAACCATCCTTGCCTATGTCAAAGAATGCTTGGTCAGACTTTATCAGATTGTTAATACGAGAAGCTCATTCACATCTGAGTGAGGAAGACCGAACTTTGCTTAAGGTGAAGACGCACGAAGTTAGAGCTGTAACAACTTCCGTGGCCTTTAAGCAAAATATATCTCTGCAAAGTATAATGGACGCAACCTATTGGAGAAGCAAGTCAGTGTTCGCGTCATTTTACTTGAAAGATGTCCAGTCTCTTTACAAGAACTGCTACACACTGGGACCATTCGTAGCAGCGAGTGCAGTAGTGGGTGAGGGCTCAACCACTACAATTCCCTAATTCCTTATCCTTTTAATCTGTCTCTTGAAGTGTTGTTTTTTTATGGGTCGTCCGGAAGGCTAAGAAGCCTTTCGCATCCTGGTTGATTTGGCGGGTGGTCAAAGTCATTTCTTGAGAGCGCCTAGATTAGGGGTTTGATGAGGTCCTGTTGTATGGGTTGCAACCCTTGATACTTCAGATCCTAGGGGTCGATCAGCATCCTAAGAGGATCGCGAGGCTCCGTAAGGAAGACGTACTTAAAAGGCAGAGTAATTGTTCAAGTCGACTTCCTTACCAGTTACCTATTTATTTTGTTTTTGTTATTTTGATAACTTCTAAAATGAAATAAAAAACTCTTAGCTCATAAAAGTGTAAACATATATTACTGGTCTCTACCCACCATCCTGGGTGTGAATCAGCTATATAATCACCGGCTAAGTTAAATATTGAAAAATGTTATTTTGATTATAAAATAAATTTTTGAATATACTTACCCGGTGATTATAAATTAAATGACCCTCCCTTCCTCCCCAATAGAGACGCAGTGGGACGAGGAGAAAATTGAGTCTTTGTTTACATTGAGAGCTGGGTATCTGGTCGACAGATGGCGCTGTTGGGCACACCCGCAAGCTGTGTAGCGATCGCTGGCGAGTTTTTCCGTAGAGTTGTCTGTCGAGCAACAGAGTTGCAGCTATATAATCACCGGGTAAGTATATTCAAAAATTTATTTTATAATCAAAATAACATTTTTATTACCAGCAGTTTGTAATTTTATTAATCTTGTTTTTAGATATCACAGTTAAAACATCAAATTCTCGTCAGGCGAGGGTGATGTTCGACGGAGAGTTCGAAAGTCCGAAGGCCACGAAATTAACGGGCATAGTGAGGGTCCCCACTCCGCACATAGTCGTAGACGACCCCGTGGAATACCTAGACATGCGCAGTTTGAATCGGCACACGGGAATGCTCGGGAAGCAGCTGGCAGAGTGAGTGCTTCTTGCGTTTGAAACTTGGAGATGTTGTAATGCTCTAATTCTTGATTGAAAGTATAAATAATGTATAAGGTTGTCAAATTAATGCTATTTAGCTTTTATAACATATTTGCTTTTCTAGTTTTAATTGAATATTCTTTTAATCTTTATACTAAACGATATCGGCGTCAATGACCTTCGATGTCAAGATGCCAGAGAACTTCGAATCAATCAATCAATCTCAGCTTTTAAAACATTTAGAGATACAAACAAAAATCTAACTGAAATTATAAATCTTTGATATTGTGTCAAAAGTTCCTAATGAAATACTGTATTACTGTAACCCTTCTACCCCCAGGCTCTTTGGAACTTTCCAACCCTTAACCCCCAGGGGTTATTCTTTTTTCAAGCACATTTTGCAGTATATTTTTTTTTAATTGCTCTATTCTATCTGATTTCTCTTTCTCTTATTTTGTTAAAGTTTTGATAGTTTCTATTGGAAATATTTTTTTTAATATTGTTACTCTTCTTAAAATATTTTATTTTTCCTTCTTTCCTTTCCTCACTGGGCTATTTTCCCTGTTGGGGCCCCTGGGCTTATAGCATTCTGCTTTTCCAACTAGGGTTGTAGCTTAGCAAGTAATAATAATCATAATAATAATAATATAAATTATTATACAAGAGTGAGAATACTGTATATCGGGTCTGCAGTCAGGGTTACGATAACCACACGTTTTCAAGTCACTTTTTTCCCCGCAGATGTTTTGCAGGGAAGGGGAGGAAAACGCCGCAGCGGCCATCTGGTTCCAGACGCCCGAAGAGAGCGTGAGGTCGTTGTTTCACGAAGGCTCGGGTGAGTACTGCTATGCCAAAGTGAAGTCTGAGTGTTTAGCATTTTGGAGTTATGACTTTGAGAAACATTAAAGTTACGAACATGTTGGGGCCCTTTGGTTTATAGCATCCTGCTTTTCAAAGTGGGGTCGTAGTTTAGCTGGTAATGACGATAATGTCCAGTCGCAAAGGACATAAGGTCGTATCTGCGACTTTCCTCGTAGTAGCCACCATCGGTATGCCTTACTTAAGTCTTCCTTCTAAGGGAAATCCCTTGGGAGGATTTTAGTATTTTGGAGTTATGGCTTTGAGAAATTTTAAAAGTTGATGACATGTTGGAGCCCTTGGGGTTATAGCATCCTGCTTTTCCACTTGGGGTCGTAGTTTAGCCAGTAATGATGATGATAATGCCCAATCGCAAGGACACAAGGTCGCAACTGAGACTTCCCTCGTATTAGCTGCCAACAGTGTACCTTATACTGTGTGTAGTATGCTGAATAGCTTCTTGGCCCCATCTCCAGGTCATTTACCTTAAATATAATCAATTCAAAGCCTATTTAGCTTTTATAACTTGAAGGAAAGGTTACCAATATCAGCACCACCATAATGACTTCGTGTCTCGGCAGGATCCTTCTCGTGGTCGACGTTGAGCGTGTTCTTCGTCTGCTACTACTTTCTAGCCTGCTGGACCTTCATCCCGACGCTGCTCTGCGGTGCAGCCTGGGGCCGGATCGTCGGCAAGACCATGGCCACCCTCTTTCCCGACCAGATACGAGAACTTGAGCAGTCGCTGTTGTTGATAATCACTTGTGAAAACATTCGTCTTTTTGTTCTATCTTGTTTTTCTTTGCTTTTTCTCTTTTATAATTTGTTCTCCACATCTCAATTTAATGTTTCTGCTTTGTGTTGTTTACTTTTGCTTTTTTACTTTTATAATTTGTTCTCTACATCTCAATTTAATGCACCGGTGGGCGCGTAGGCGCCTTATCAGGAACTGGCTGCAAGTACGCAGAAGAGCGCGGCGGCGCTATAGCAGGGCGTGCCTGCGCAGTTGGGCGCTTACGCGCTACATCAGGAACTGCAGAAGGGTGACGGCGATCACCAGGAACAGTGGCGCGAATGCCCAAGGGTGAGCGCCGAGGCGCTTCATCAGGAACAGCTGGAACAACAGCAACAGGTAGCGCAGGCGGAGCCTTACGCTTAGGGGCGAGCTGCGCAGATGCGCGCTCAAGTCCCTGAGACCCCGAAGGGTCAGGAGGTTGCGCAGTGGCAATCTCCGGCACATAAAGCGCGTCTGCAGCAGTAGATGTAGACAGCTGAGGTGACAGCTCGCATTGTCCCGAAGGACGACCATCCTCCGACGGGGATCGGGAACGGTCCCTGGAGAGGTCAAGGGTGGTAGCAGGTAAATCAGGAGAACGGCGAGTCGTCTCCTCCGCAGAAGACTGTGGTGACGACGAGCCGAAGAGACCCCTTCTAACCCCTTTGAAGGGGGAAGAAAGGCCTCTACGGCGAAGGGGAGGACAAGCCTTCCGCCTTATACGCCCACGAGGGGCCGTGGGATCAGCAGGCTGACCATCAACAGGCCTCCGAAGAGGCGTCTCTACCAGAGAACTCCCCCGAGAGGGAGTCTCAGCGGAAGGAGAGACCGAAGGACTAAGCTCCTCCCTCGAAGTATTTTCAGAGGGAGAGACAGAGCCTTCTGCTACCGCAGCCACAGAAACAGGAGTTTGGTCAGACCCACGGGATGTTTCCGACACAACAACGTCAACCACAGACAGAGGATCTATGTCCGCTGAGGTTAACGATTGTTCGGCAGCCACACCCCGTTTGATCATACCAAACAAGACTTCCTTGGAGGGCGAACCCTGTAGCCCCAAGGAAGCCCAAAGCTGAAAAAGGTCATTGTTAGAAACAAATACCTCCTCCGAGGGGGGAGGGGCAGCCGCCTCGCTATGGTAGGCAACGACCTCTCCCTCGCCACGGGATCGGTTAATGACATCAACATTACGGTCTACGCTACCTCTCGCCGGCCTCTCAGAAGAAGCCGCCCGAGCGGGAGCTTCGGAGGAGGAATGGGCGGCGGAAGAGGAAGACTTAGGATTTTCTCCTTTCCGAGAAACCTCGGAAGGAGAACAATCCCTCTTAGCCTTCTTCTTACGTCGCCGGGCAAACCTCTCCCACTGGGAGGTAGACCACTCCCTACACTTAATACACAAATTCGAACTATCACACCGTTGGCCCCTACACTGGGGGCATAAGGAGTGCGGGTCTGTCTCCACGGCCGACATAAAGGTCCCGCAAGGGCGGCCGGGAAGTCCAGGGCAGGTACGCATTGTCAGTAGAGGCCAACTTCACACACACTATTAAAGAGAGAAAGCAAAAACAGATTAATATGGCGGTCAAAGCGAGGGAGAGCACAGACAGGTCTGTTCTCCTCCCGAGCCAGAAGTAAAGTGAGTTAATCACCGGTGTGTGTGAGGGGGGAGGGGTAGCTAGCTACCCCTCCCTACCCCTCACTAACTAGCGGTGGTCCCTCGTTAAAACTTTATGGCTCGTCATCGGCTGTCGCCAAAGTAATTACCCCATGTAAATAGCGTTGGTTTGTATTCAGTTACGGAACAAAAATTGATTAGCAAACCTAGTCCCCTCTTTGGAGAGGAAGCATCTCCTCTAAGATAGCAGTTATGACGTAAGTCCAGGAAGAGATGTAAGAATGTCAGTAATTTTTCCACTTTTGTTTCCCTTCTCTTAGGGTGCAGCGGCGGTTCTTTTATTTACTGGATTGGACATTTGATGCATGTAAGCATCCTAACCAATGAACTTTTCTGTACATTTTAAGTATTTCTCCTGTCCTCCTTTCGAAGATGATGATGGCTGGAGATGTATACAAACCCATTGCTTTTAATCACCGTACATTTCAAACTTTATCTTTTTATGGATATAGGTTCTTCCATGACCGTCTGGCACTATTTGGTGAAAACCTAGGTCACCGTTTTCCCAGGTTTCGAAGTTGGCAGGAGTCATTACTTCCGCTCCTTTTGTATGTCAAAGTCTTTTGCCGTTCCGGGATTTAAACCAGCTAGTTTTGTTATGGGATATTCTTCCCTTGCAAGGATAAGTCCTCTATTAAAGGATGAGGTTTTTGTATATGTGTAGGAACAAATCACAAACCTGAGTCTTTAAGTAACACGTCATGCCTAAACTGTCCTGCAAGTTAAAGGTTTAAAGAACGCTCATGAATGGAAAAGGCAAGGGACAGGGACAGTGACATTGCCCTATCAAGTAGGACAATGCCCCAGAGACTAACCATATATACATATGATCAGTGCCCAAGCCCCCTCTCCACCCAAGTTAGGATCAAGGAGGGCCAGGCAATGGCTGCTGATGACTCAGGAGGTAGATCTATAGGCTCCCCCAAACACCTTTATCCTTGCTCAAAAGGATGGTGAGGTTGCAGTGACCAAAGAAACTAACAAGCTTGTGTGAGACTTGAACCCCAGTCTGGCGATTGCTAGTCTGGGCTGTTACCACATCGGCCACCACAACCCTAGGGTTAAGCTCGAAGTGGGTTCTCAGTGGACTGTCTGTAGGGGACCAGTTTACTTATCGGTCTTTTTCTTCTTCTTTCTCTTTAAGCTTGTCCCTATTTGGGGTCGTAGTAATGTTCTTCAACACATTCTTCCATTTTCTTCGATCCAGTGCATCTTCCTCGCTCAATCACATCTCCCTCATATCTCACTTCACACAGTCAATCCATCGTAATTTTGGTCTTCGTATCCCTTTCCTACCTGGTACAGTAGTCCCATATCCATCATCTTCCCTATGGGATGGCCTTCTTCTTATCTCTCTATATGACCATACCATCTCGGTCTGCTTTCCCTCACCTTGGTTGAACCTGGTGCTTCTATGTTCGTTCTTAACTCTATCCTTTCTAGCAAGCCCACATAGCCACCTCAACATCCTTATCTCAGCCTCATCAATCCTGTTCTCATCTCTTCCAAGTTGTCCATGTTTTGGACGAGTACAGCCTGGCGCTGGATCTTGCTCTTTAGTTTTATTGGCATTATGCGATCAAACAGCACCCTACTGTATTTCCTCCAGTTACTTATCAGTAACCTTGTAGTAATGACCACCACTTTGAGTTCAGCTTCACTACTCCCATTCAAGGACTTAGGTTTGTATAGTTAAGAAAAATACAAATTACTAGAAATTGTTTTGATATTCTGATCATTGTAGTAAATACTTAAATGTAAAATACTTTTGACATAAAGAACAGATAGTTATTATTGTGTCATACATTGAATTTTCTTTTAGAGTACTGCCATTCAAAAAGAAAGTATCGTTTCTTTCCAAATCATTCATTTTACTTTCTTTTTTTTCAGATTTCTTCATTCACTATCAAGATCAACATAAATTCACCAGAATCGGAAAACTTGTTCCTCATCGTGACAGTTCTGTGAAATTTACAGTTTCTTGTTCGCGAGGTAGCTCCCACCAGAACGAGGCCTGGCTTTAGTCCACCTTCTCTTGGAATCATCTTGATATATCATGTGGTCTTTGAAAGCCATTTTTTGAACTAGATATCTCTGGAGATCTGTGACGTCTTTGAAATTAAATCGAGCAGTGAATAGAGATTGATAAGATTAACCACGTCGATCAGCGGAGATACGAAAATGTCTTTAAAATTGTGGTTGATAAGATGAAACAGAAAAGATCAAAAGAATGAAATTACTCTGATCATCGTTAGAAAGCCCTCCATTTATGCACTGTTATCAATGCTGGTTCTTCAACACTTCTTCCAAGTTATCATAGAGTCATAGATGATTACAAAGAGAACTGAACAGATATTACAGGGAAATTTCTACGGAGATAAATCCTGAAATTTATAATTGGAGCTTTAGTTATATCTAGCAACTACTGTATTACTTTAACAATTTATTTCTAATGACTTATTTAGAAGATATTTTTCAAGTCTCTTTATTGAAGGCAGGAAAATTGTCTCCTTAATGATTTGCATCAACAAGTAACAAACACATGATTGTATGTGGAATGGCTGGCCACCGTCTATAACGAACAAAGCAGTTGGGCCACCGAAACTGTAACCATGAAAGAACACCTCTCAAGACGTTTAATCAGTGATGGCGAATTTAGTGACAAAATTCTGTTCCTCGACTTTATCAAGTTGAAGTCTTTCAGTCTTAACCTAGAAAGTTTGGAAGAGTTGTCAAAAATCCATCCTGCAAGAGAATATTATTATTATTTTTGTTACCATTACTGTTACTAGCTAAGCTACAACCCTAGTTGGAAAAGCAGAATGCTATAAGCACCAGGGATCCAACAGGACAAAATAGCCCAGAGAGAAAAGGAAATAATTAAACTACAAGAAGTGTAATGAACTATTAAAATAAGATACTGTCTTTTAAGAACAGGAACTACATTGAAATAGATCTTTTCATACATAAACTATAAAAAGAGATTTACGTCAGTCTGTTCAACATAGCTTTCGATGCAATTTTGAACTTATGAAGCTCCACCGATTGAACTACCTAATTAGAAAGATCATTCCACATCTTGGTCACACGAGGAATAAAACTTCTACACAAAATTAACTGCATGCCTAGTATTATGAACTAGATGGTACACTCCTGGAAGTTCTGAATGTAAAGGATGTTCAGAATTGTGAAAAATCTTATGCAACATGCATAACGAACTAACTGAACAACAGTGCTAGAGAGTCATATCTAGATCAGGAATAAGAAATTTAATAGACCATAAGTTCCTGTCCAACAAATTAAGATGAGATTCAGCAGTTGAAGACCAGACAGGAGAATAATACTCAAAACAAGGCAGAATGAAAGAATAAAAACACTTCTTCAGAATAGATTGATCACCAAAACTCTTAAAGGACTTTCTCATTAAGTAAATTTTTTGTGCAACTGAAGAAGGTACAGACCTATTGTGTTTCTCATATGAAAATTTGATATCAAGAATCACACCTAAAATTTTAAAAGAACCATACAGAGTTAAAGAAACATTGTCAATGCTGAGATCCAGATGTTGAAGAGCCACTGTTCTCTACCTACTTACAATCATACTTTGAGTTTTGTTATGGTTCAATTTCATCTGACCTACCATATTGTGTATATGTCTGTTAAAGTTTTAAGAAGATAGAAAAGCTTTTGTGGAGCAGTAGGATATGACTGAGAAATGTCTGATTGACAAAAAATGGGTTAGTCATCTGCAAATTTTGAGTGAATTATATATACAGAACTAGAGTGAGGAGATATGAAGAAATGTATTGTACGACTAAAGACACATTTTGCTCTGTGTCCAATACAGTAAACATTGTTAAGAGCAAACAAGACAAGTATGATGAATGTGTATGCAGAAACAAAATCGGAGGCTAGGAAAACAAAATTTGCAAGTTTAAATGAAACTTCAAGATCTGCCAAAGCATTCCATGTAGACGTGACGCCAGAGACATAGGAAGTAATACAATTTATTAAACGACGGACTTACTAAGGTGAGCGTTGTAAACTACAATTTGATTTCCTATAAAGGATTCTTCAATTCCTTAATGTTAATTTTTCAATATTAAACTTACCCGATGATCATATAGCTGCATCCCTGCTGCCCAACAGAAAAAACCTACGGGCGGAATACGCCAGCGATCGCTATACAGGTGGGGGTGTACATCAACAGCGCCATCTGTCAAGTAGGTACTCAAGTACTCGATGTCAACAAAGAACCAATTTTCCCTCTGTCGTGCCACTGGCAAGACCTACTAAATACGCCGTCCCTAACTGGATTTGTTTTCACAACGATTTGGTGAAGTACACTATTCCAGTTTTGAGCTTTCGCTATGCAGGGGTTTTATCTTCATTTCAAAACTTGAACTCGTTTTGGATAGATTTAATTATGGTGACGAAGAGAGTATGGACTCTCTTTCACTTTTAAATGGCCGACCCTTCCCTTAGACGGAAGTGTTGGTGACGAAGAGAGTATGGACTCTCTTTCACTTTTAAATGGCCGACCCTTCCCTTAGACGGAAGTGTGTTTAGGTTTTTGGTAATTTTGCTTAACAAGTTATAGATCTATTTATTTTATATCTCTCCGCCTTTATAGGCCTCTTCGATTAACTTTCCATTTATTATAAACTTATAAAAATTAATTTTTATGTTTGTTTATATGCGACCTTTCCTAATAGTAGGCGGTCGTTTCTTGGAACCGAAGTTAATTAACATTGAGCCCGTCATATCGTATTTACCTTTTAAGAATTTAATACTTTTTTAATTTTAATGTTTTATGAAAGAATTTCTTTGATAGTCTCGTACTGTTTTCAAAGATGAACTAACGTTTAGTTTTTTAGTCTCCGCAGTCGTTGACGTTCAGAACGTTCAACATGCGCTCTATCGTTACGATAGAGAGAGAGTGTTTCACGTTGCAGTAAGAGTAAACCGATTCTAGCGTTTCGTTCATTCTTTCTTAGCTTAAATGGTTTAAATTCTAAATAAAGGAACTTTTTATTTGGGAAACCTTTCAGTTTTTTCCTTTAGCAAATAACATGTTTTAACGATATATAATTGGGCTCTTCTCTCAGGTGCTAAGTCAAGAGAGAAGAGAGAGAGAGATAGAGACGGAGGGAGAGAGAGGAGAATAAACGTTTCGTTCAAGCGGGTAACGTTGTTCTCGTTTTTTACTCTTCTCCCTAGTCGCTGTAGGGGAAGAAGGTAAAACGTTTCTAGAGTTTTATTCTTGTTCCCAGGCTTTATGAGGTGAGAGATTTTAAACGTAGTTTATTTGATCTAGTGTTTAGTCTCTTTTCCAGCCACTGAATTCTTTATCTTTATTTATGTTTTTCTGTTGCATTGTAAAACTGTTTTCGCAATTACTACCTTTTAATGAAGGATAGGATTGCGTGTTTCAGGTAGAAATCAGTTAAAGTTTCGATTTCAGTGAAATAAGTGCAAACAGAAAATCAAAAGTGATAAAGTGATATGCGCAAAGTGTTACAGTGTTGCGTTCGAGGGTTCGTCTGTTCGTGCCAGTTGTTCACCTAGTCCGATACCTCTTACAAGCTCCCAAGCCCAGGGGAGAAGTAATGTCGAAGGACTTATGGGTTCCACAGGCCTTGATCGACGAACAGACGTTTTTCCCTCCGTGGTTTCGGGCGTATCTACACACGTTGCCGACGTGAGATCGCCCCACCCACACAAAGACGAGAGAGCCCATTTATTCCTCGTCTGCGGAAGAGGTTTCTCGTAGAAACCATGGACCAAATCTTGCAGCTTTTTAAGTGCAAGTCGGTCCCTTCCGCGCAAGTCCTACGGCCTAGGTGTAGCCACTGGGTCAGTTCGGACTCGCTGCAGTCATCCGACGACTGCACACCTCCCAAGAGAGGCAAGGTGGTACCGCAACAGGCAGTAACTCCGTCTGTTGCCGCACCAGCTGTTTTAGACCCTCAGTCACAACGGACAGTAGCTCCGTTTGTTGCCGTTTTTTGTAGACCCTAGTGGTCTTTACTGCAGTCTATGCAGACTCAGTTAGCTGCGGTTATGCAGGAGTTTCGTGCGGAGAAGGTTTACACTGCTCTCGTTAGCCTACAACCTGCCACGGTTGTGCGCCCAGCTCACGCTGAGGCTGCCTGCTCCCACACTCCGGCTGCGGAGAGCTCCACCTCCGATGCGCAATCGACCCTGCCAGACGCATGTTAACGTTAGCCGACGTGCGGCTCCCTCCGTTAACATGCGTGAGCTACCGCATCAGCAGTGGGAAGGTGGAGTCAAGCTGCCGTGTTTTGACGCGATGCGTTAGTTTCCGCAACCCACGGCAGTCCCCACCACGCACCACCACTCCGCTTTGGTTGTTGCCTGCTCCCACACTCCGACTGCGGAGAAGGTTGACGATGCACCCGTTGGCCTACAGCCTGCCACGGTTGTGCGCCCAGCATGGCTGCCTGCTCCCACACTCTTGTTGTGAGAGCTCCTCCACCCATGCGCATTCGACCCTGCCAGACGCATGCTGACTCCCACAGACACACGGAGCACTCCGTTGCCGTGCGTGAGCTACCACAAGCTGCCGTGTTTTGACACGGTGTGTCAGCCTCCGCAACCCACTGTGGTTACCGCCACTCGCCCGCAGCAGACTAGTCAGTCAGGAGTTGAGGCTTCCCCACTCAGCTTTGGTTGTTGCCAGCTCACAGACTGTCAAGCAGTTACATGACGTTGCCTTCTGGTCTGCTACTAATGCACCAGTGCTGTATGTCCTCACGCACCTGTTGTGGTTGACAGTTCAGTTTTTGACAGTTCACAGACTGTCAAGCAGTTACATAACGTTGCCTTCTGGTCTGCTGCTTATGCACCAGTGAAACCCTCACTGAGATAACCTAGCTTTTCTCGGACATGGTTCCTGTAGATGAGAAAGTGCTGTTCTCCCTCCTTCTGATATTCCTTTGAGGACTCTGTCATTTGGAGAGGAGCCTTAAGCTGCTTAGCCTCCTATGGACTTTAATTAAAGCATAACAATGCTTCCAGGGATGGTAAATGGTTCCGCTTCAGTCGCTAACCCCGTCTGTTGCCACACCTGCTCCCATAGACCCTAATGGGCTTTGTTGCAAGACATGCAGTCCAAGCTTGTGTCCTTGATAGAGGATTTTTTACGGAGAAGAACCTTCTAGCCAACAACCTTCCTACCGGTTGGTTGTACGCCCTGTTGACGCTGAGGTATCCTACTCACGTCCGCCAGTTGAGATGGTTCCTCCACCGGTGCGACCCAGTGTGAGTTGCCAGTCGCACGTTGACGTTAAGCGACTCTCGGAGGTGGTTGTGGACGTTCAGTGTGTCACTAGGAAGACGTTCAACAACCAGCAGAGGTGACTTGTTGTGACGCAGTGCGGCAACCTCAGCAACCCGGTAGGGGGTTGACTGCACAACCCAGACAGTCTAGACAGTTTCGGGTTGACGCTGTACTTCCTCGCGTCCCCATGGTTGACAGTTCACAGACTGTGCAGCAGTACCATGATCTTGTGTCCGGCTCCGTCACGCATCCACCAGTGCGACCGGATTCAGCGAGTCAGACGTTGCCCACTCCGTTGCCGTTTCCTCATCAGTTTCGGATGAGGAACCCTCTGATGAGGACATTGCTGAACAAGACGATCAACCCCCAGCCCTGCTATCCATCCAGAAGATGCTGAAGAAGGAACACTGCCCTGTCAGGCTGTGGATGAGTCTGGTTAGGACACTGTCATCCGTGGTTCAATTTGTGTCACTTGGAAGACTACACCTCCGTCCTCTTCTGTATCATCTAGCTTTTCACTGGAAAAGTACAAGACGCTAGAAGCGGTCTCGATCCCGGTTTCCGGAAAGATAAAGTCTGGTCTGACTTGGTGAAAGGACTTTATCAACCTTTGAAAGGGTCTTCCCCTGACTGTTCAGACTCCCGACCACGTTCTCTTCTCGGACGCATCGGACGTAGGCTGGGGTGCGACATTAGGCGGTAGGGAATGCTCGGGATTATGGAACTCGAGTCAAAGGACAATGCATTTCAACTGCAAGAAGCTTCTGGCAGTACGTCTGACCTGGAAAAGCTTCAGGTCTCTCCTTCAAGGCAAAGTGGTGGAGGTGAACACGGTCAACTCCCTGCTTTGACGTACATCTCCAAGCAAGGAGGGACCTACTCTCTGACATGGTACGAGTTCGCAAGTGACCTCCTCTCCTGTTCAACAGGTCTAGACTTTTCACTAGTAAGGAGGTTCATCCAAGGCAACTTGAATGTCATAGCAGATTGTCTCAGTAGGAAGGGACAAATAATTCCAACATATTGGACCCTCCACAAGGATGTATGCAAGAGACTTTGGGCCACCTGGGGCCAGCCAACCATAGATCTCTTCGCAACCTCGATGACCAAGAGGCTCCCAATACTTTGCTCACCTATCCCGGACTCAGCAGTAGTTCATATAGATGCCTTTCTACTAGATTGGTCACATCTAGATCTATATGCATTCCCTCCGTTCTAGATTGTCAACAAGGTACTGCAGAAGTTCGCCTCTCACGAAGGGACAAAGTTGACGCTAGTTGCTTCCCTCTGGCCCGCGAGAGAATAACTCACCGAGGTACTTCGATGGCTAGTAGACGTTCCCAGAACACTTCCCCTAAGGGTGGACCTGCTACGTCTGCCACGCGTAAAGAAGGTACTCCAAGGCCTCCACGCTCTTCGTATGACTGCCTTCAGAATATCGAAAGACTCTCGAGAACTAGAGGTTTTTCGAAGGAGGCAACCAGAGCGATTGCTAGAGCAAGGAGAACATCCACCCTTAGAGTCTACCAATCGAAGTGGGAAATCTTCCGAAACTGGTGCAAGTCAGTATCCGTATCCTCGACCAGTACCTCTGTAACTCAAATAGCTGACTTCCTCTTATATCTGAGGAAAGAACGATCTCTTTCAGCTCCCACTATCAAGGGTTACAAAAGCATGTTGGCATCAGTCTTCCGTCACAGAGGCTTAGATCTTTCCAACAATAAAGATCTACAGGACCTCCTTAAGTCTTTTGAGACCACGAAGGAGCGTCGTTTGGTTACACCTGGTTGGAATTTAGACGTGGTTCTAAGATTCCTTATGTCAGACAGGTTCGAACCACTTCAATCAGCCTCCCTGAAAGATCTCACCTTTAAGACTCTTTTCCTGATATGCTTAACCACACCTAAAAGAGTCAGTGAGATTCATGCCTTCAGCAAGAACATCGGATTCTCATCCGAAACGGCTACATGTTCTACAACTTGGTTTTCTAGCCAAACACGAGCTGCCTTCTCAGACTTGACCAATATCGTTCGATATTCCAAACTTATCGTATGGTTGGAAATGAACTAGAAAGAGTATTATGTCCTGTAAGAGCTCTTAAGTTCTATTTTAAAAACCTTTACGAGGCCCGTCTGAAGCTTTATGGTGTTCAGTTAAGAATCCATCTTTGCCTATGTCAGAGAATTCTTTATCCTATTTTATCAGACTGTTAATACGAGAAGCTCATTCCCTTCTGAATGAGGAAGACCAAGCTTGGCTGAAGGTAAGGACACACGAAGTTAGAGCTGTCACAACTTCCGTGGTCTTTAAACAAAATAGATCTCTGCAAAGTATATTCGACGCAACCTATTGGAAAAGCAAATCAGTGTTCGCGTCTTTTATCTTAAGAATGTCCAGTCTCTTTACGAGAACTGCTACACTCTGGGACCATTCGTAGCAACGAGTGCAGTAGTGGTGGGGGCTCCACCACTACAATTCCCTAATTCCAGAACCTTTTTAATCTTTCTCTTGAAATATTTTTGGGTTGTCTGGAAGGCTAAGAAGCCTTTCGCATCCTACTTGATTTGGCGGGTGGTCAAAATCATTTCTTGAGAAGCGCCTAGATTAGAGGTTTTGATGAGGACCTTTAGTATGGGTTGCAACCCTTCATACTTCAGCTCCTAGGAGTCGCTCAGCATCCTATGAGGATCGCGAGGCTCAGTAAGGAAGACGTACTTAAAAAGGCAGAGTAATTGTTCAAGTCTTCCTTACCAGGTACTTATTTATTTTATGCTTGTTATTTTGAATAACTGCTAAAATGAAATACGGAATACTTAGCTCATAATAATGTCAACATGTAATGCTGGTCTCTACCCACCCCCCTGGGTGTGAATCAGCTACATGATCATCGGGTAAGTTTAATATTGAAAAATGTTATTTTCCTTAGTAAAATAAATTTTTTAATATACTTACCCGATGATCATAAATTAAAGGACCCACCCTTCCTCCCCAATAGAGACCCAGTGGACAGAGGAGAAAATTGGTTCTTTGTTGACATCGAGTACTTGAGTACCTACTTGACAGATGGCGCTGTTGATGTACACCCCCACCTGTATAGCGATCGCTGGCGTATTCCGCCCGTAGGTTTTTTCTGTCGGGCAGCAGGGATGCAGCTATATGATCATCGGGTAAGTATATTCAAAAATTTATTTTACTAAGGAAAATAACATTTTTCCAAAATTGTTATTGATATATTTCAGTTCCTGATGAAATAAACTTTAAGATCAATTTGTTCTTGCGTGAAATACAAACCCTCTTTCTTTAGCATAACATACCTTATTAAGGAGAGCTGGAATGGTAATTGTAGTTTTGAAGCAAGAGAGCTCTTGTTTGTATACCGGGGAGTTGGGGTATCCACCAGTCTTCAGAACGAAGGCTCCTCATTATTCTTCCAGCTGTAGTTTGATATGAATATGTTTACTACTCTTTTTACCTTCTACCTCGATTGTATTCAAACATAATACATGCTTATGTCATGCGTTATTTCTTTGTTCCTCCAAGATTGTGTCTATTGTAGGCTCTAGAGCATTTAAATATGTAGCCCTGACACTATACAATAAGCTCCCACTAGACATCCTGAAAAATTAGAAATATTAAGGCTTTCAAGATGAAACTGAAGACTTTCATGTTCTATGAGTGCTTTGATAGTGTCGATTTGACAATAAACAATCAATATGCGGTGTGGATTGTCGAAAGCTTTCAAACAACTATGATAAAATGACTGTGGAGGTCCTGTAGAGAGTAGGGTTCCCCTGCTGTATAGGGCCAGAAAAGCAGCCCTTAAAGTAAAAGTAAAGTAAGTAATGAACGAATAATGTTTGAGGCTCAGTTTTTGTAATACCACTGTAGTGCAATGGTGAAAGTTAAATCAATGTTTGAGGTTTTAGTTTTCATATTGTTTATATCCATCTATTGTTCTTATCATTGCCCTTTCTTAGGAGTATAATTTCATCGAAGCTGGAACTCTGTTGTCAAGATTCATAACGAGGTGTCGGTAGTTACTGGCAAGTGGCAACCCACCAACACACTTGAGAGTTTACTTTGTTCTGGATTTTAATGATTTAATGTTTGAAGAGTTTGGAATCTAGTATAGTTTCATGAAGTCGAGTGTTGGTTGTTTTAATTGAAGGATTCTTGTTCCTGGTTTATTTTCCTTATGGTTTCATAGCTTCACCCTTCGTTTGGTTTCTATTTCCGTGTATTTTGGCTTTGCGCTTATGTTACTTTTCTATTTCTTTTGTTGCTTTTATTTTTCTTTTGTTTTCTTTTTCTTTTGTCACTTTTCTTTTTCTTTTTCATAAGATATAGTATTACAATTATATTACTTTGTTTTCTGTTCTGTTGGATATTTGCAGTATATGTGAATGGTTTGATTTAGTTATTCTTAGTAGCATTTATTCCAAAAAAAAGAATCTTGGAATGTTTAATTGGAGAATGAATGGAAGTTTGTCTGAGACATTAGATTGTTTTTGGGAAGAAACGAGGGAGATTTTATTTTTTATCCAGATAATTTGGATTTGGAAAATTTCGGCCTAAGAAATTTTTATCCACATATTTTGGAAAATCTCGGGCCTAAGATATTTATTGGTACATAGTCATACTAAACCACTGAGTTAACTAAAACGTAAATAAGTATTGTGTTACAAGTGTACATCAGAAATTATGAAAATTATCTGAACTTTTATGATGAAACTGCTCCACTGTACAATATATTTTTATGAGCATTTATATTAATTCATATAAGGTTCTATTATTTAATATGAAATATTTATAACCGTTTTACTTGCTATGAATATTTTGTTAAATGTTTTAATGCAAATATTTTTAATACCAAAACTGTTTTGTTTTGTTTCAGATAATATCATCTTGTGTGGAATCATAATGCCGTAAAATGAAGTTGTAAAATCTCCCTCAACTACAGACCAGCGCTCAAGTCTTCAGCGTCCTTTTAACTCAACCAGGGGAGCCTCCATGCTGGGCCATAGCATTTATGCAGTTCAAGAGTCTTCATTGGATTGAATACGAAAATCCTCTATAACTCTAGCGTCATTAGTTTTGATGTTAAGCTTTCAGTATGAAATTTGAGCATATCTGTTTGTGTGTGTGTATGTTTCATGGACATTAGACTAGATACATCATTCATATACATGTCACCAGTTCCTTGATTTAGAAACGAGTCTTCTTCAGCTTCGAAGTTTAACACATTTTGTATTATAGTATGGTCGTTCTCTTCACTTATATGATAGGATTAGGTCTCTCAAAAGTTCCCTTGCTTAACGGTACACTCAGGCACACAATTCTATCTGTTTCCATATTTCCTTTCCTCATTTGGGTACTTTGTATAAGGGCTTATAGGATCCTGCCTTTTCAACTAGGGTTGCAGCTTAGCTAGTAATAATAATAACTGAGAGATTTTCATTTCATATTAGTTGAAGAAGGGGCTTCATTTTCAGCTAGATTGATTTTAAGTGAAAGTGGGAACATAGACGTGGTTCAGAATTGGTAACATTTTTGTTAGCTAAAGATTTTAAGGAATATGTAATTGTGTGAATGAAGGTGCTTTTCCAGCTAGGGTTGTAGCTTAGCTAGTAATGATGATGATGATAGTAATAATAATGCAAAGGAAAGACCGAGTACTTGCTTGAGGTACGATCATTTAAATACCTGAGTGCTTGGATGATAGAAATGCTATTGAAAATTTTAATATATGATGTAATCAAAACCATGTCATTTTTAATTAGTTTTATTACAGAAAGTCCTCAACTTACAAACTTAATAGGTTCAAAGATGATATTTTCAAGTCAAATTGTTTGTAAGTCAAATTTTATTAAATTTTGTCTTAGGGTAGGATTCACCTAATTCACATGACTATGATTTTCAGCTGCAAAAGTAAACAAATAGTCCATTAAAGGCTGCTCATGAATGGCAGAGGCAAGGGACAATGACATTGCCTTATCGAGCAGGACAATGCCCTAGAGACTGACCATATATACATATGATCAGTGCCCAAGCCCCCTCTCCACCCAAGCTAGGACCAAGAAGGGCCAGGCAATGGCTGCTGATGACTCACCAGCAGATAGACCTATAGGCTCCCTCAAACTCCCCATTCTTAGCTCACAAGAATGGTTGTAGCGACCAAAGGAACTAACGAGTTTGAGCGGGCCTCGAACCCCAGCCTGGGGTTCACCAGTCAGGGACGTTACCTCATCAGCCACTACAATATTATACTATTTTGTTTTATTACAATATTTCATTATGAGTTTTGATACAATATCTGATATTTGTATCGGTTGCATTTGCATTTCTATCTCCGAATGTTTGTAAGTTGAGGACGTTCTGCTATTGGCTGAATTGCCTGAAATAATTTGAGTCGTTAAGGCTTTGTAAACAACCAAGTGTCAGGAAGTGTTTAAACTCATTATGGATCATTATGAATCTATTGTTGAAATAAGGGTTTTACTTAAATTCAAGTTTCGGTAAATCTTTATCATTACTTTAGAGAAAATTCTTTTTTGTCTAGAGTTGATTGTCTTGTCTGAATCAACTGATGTAAACTTTAATTTGTAGTTATCAGGGTAAATACCTTCCTGACACTGTGTTGTTGATCTGTTTAATTTTTGCGTTAGTTAGGAGTTATTTTAGTTTTTGAAAGAGTTTATAACCGGCAGATCACATTTTACTTATTGGAGAAGAGGTTTGTGTGAGTGAGTGCGAGTGTGTGCGTGTGAATGGGTAAATGATATCCTCTTGTATGAGAAGTAGATGCTGAATCAGGAAGAATAAGAAAAAGTGTATGGACAATTAGTTTGAGTATATGCATGTGTATATGTGAAGGTATAGAGTTAATTACCTCAACAAAACTACCTGAGAATCATATACTATTCATTCAAACGAGGAAAGGCTCAACTGTTTTGAAAAAAATGTTTGTGACATAGTGCATGTAAGACACTTTTTTTTGCTAGAACGAGGCACGGGGTTAACGAATATTGCCTTGATTTTATTCAGGGATGCTTGGATTAGTTACCGTTTGGTTAACCAAATGAAAAGTGTTCTTGTTTGTATGTGAGTGTGTGTGTGTAATCTAGACCTCGACATCAACCGATAACTACCGTAGTTAAAGAACTCTCCTTTTCTGTAGAGAAACTCCAAATGGGGTCTGCCAGTTATAAACATCGTAGGGTTAATGTTAAGGTTTTATTGCAGCAGTGGTCAAATTGTATTTATTTTAGAAATCTAAATTGTATAAAATTTAGATATCTGTGTCGGTCATTATGAACTGTAGTGATTTTCTACGCAGGAATCTGTGTCCTGTTAGTTTGCTACCCATCAAAACAGAGTTTTCATCTCAAATTTAGGCAGGAGGACTAGTAGATTAATTACTTGCTAAGTAATTTAAATATAGGTTCAGTTACCTTATTTTTAGATTTATCACAGAACAAAACTGTTTTTTAAAGTAAGATTTGATATTCTGTTCTTCTAAAGTAGAATTTAATATTCCGTAACTTTAAGTTCAAATTTAATATGCGGTTCAGTAACCTGTTTTTAGATTTATCACAGAACAAATCTTTTTTTAAAGTATGATTTGACATTCTGTTCCTTTAAAGTAGAATTTGATATTCTGTAACTTTAAACTCAAATTTAATATGCGGTTCAGTAACCTGTTTTTAGATTTATCACAGAACAAATCTTTTTTGAAAGTATGATTTGACATTCTGTTCCTTTAAAGTAGAATTAAATATTCTGTAACTTTAAATTCAAATTTAATATATGGTTTTTTAAAGTAAAGTTTGAAACGCACATGCATATCTGTGCGTGGAAATAAACAATTTGCAGATTTTAATAGGTATTTAAAGGAATTTTGACGTAGGAAAAATTTATTTTTGGGTGAGATAACCATGTCGTCCTGATGGAAGTTCCCTCCGGCTGCTTCCTACTGTATGATATTTCTGCGATTGATATTATAAGAGAATTACTGTCGGGTATCACAGGGTTCTAACCCCCGGAACGACTATCCGAAGATATCGTGTATAAATCAGGGACGTATCGTAAGATAACCGGTTGTACAGTATTTAGGTATCTCGTTTGAATTATATTCACTATAGTATGGCTTCATAGACGTTATGTTGCCATATGAATGAATATCAGGTTTGCTCAAGTCTAGGTTTGTCCTGAGTTAAAAACCATTTGATTTGTCCACTGCTGCAGTAATGTACATTTTTTATATTTATATATTGTACATCAAAACTTACTATGTACAGTAATTTGATTATTGTAAAAGAGAACTTATTTTTATATGTTTAGATTAATTTCTCTTGACATAAATCCGAATATCATTTAGCTAATTGATATTTGTGGCTATAGATAGGAATTGTTTGTCTTTTATTAATGATTTAGCTGGAAAAAACTTATCTCGTTTATATAGAATATTGTAGATAAGTTGTTACGGAAATGAAAACTGTCGATGTTAGTTTTTCCTTTTGAAAGTTGTAGCATATCTAGATTATTTAGTAATGTTTCTAGGTTTCGTAGCATATTTAAATCATTCAGTAATGTTTCTAGGTTTTGTAGCATATCTAGATCATTTAGTAATGTTTCTAGGTTTTGTAGCATATCTAGATCATTTAGTAATGTTTTCAAGTTTTGTAGGTTATCTAGATCATTAAGTAATGTTTTTAGATTTCATATCTGAACCATTTAATAGTTTTTCCAGGTTTCGTAGCTATTTGTAGATATAAATAAGAATCGTCAGTCTTGGGAGAACTCACCTCACCTGTATATAATATTACAGAAAGCTTCTTAGGGAAAAGAAAACTGTTAAAGTTAGTTTTGCCTTTTTAAAGAACGAGTTAATGTTAGCGAAGTTGAACAGCCAGGTAGGAACAGAGTAAAATTAAAAGGAAAGAAAATTGTGTAGTTTGTGGTTAGATTTTCACTGCAGAAAAAATTTAATGTCAGATTTAGTTGAATAATTTTTAAGAGTACAGTAGTAATATTTGAACAGTTACTGTGTACGCTATTTGACAGTATATGGAATATTATAGGTGTAGGATTTAATTAAGAATCTTACAACAAAATAGCTGTTGTGTGAGATGAGGTGAGACTGAGGGTGTAGATGAAGTACTAAGTATTTAGGCGTAGAATTCCTGCAATCTTCACTGTTTAGTTATTCTTACGATACTTTGGAAATATAAAACGAATTATTAGCATGACATTATAGCAACTAAATTCTCAAGTTTAAAGAATTATGTCCTTTACTAATTAGTTTATGAAGTTACTAGGAAATATTCCTTTTATTGCTATTTGTATATTTTCTGATAGGATACTTAAAAACTTGCTAATTGTGATCTAAGATTTATGTCTAAGGGAAATTATTATATCACTGATGTTATGTGAAATTGCTGTTGTATCCAATCTTAAGACAGAGTTCTCTTTCAGACGTAGTCGTAGTAAAATTGGAAATGTTAAAAAAAAATAAAGGCAAGTGCCCGCACACCTAGGGGCTGGCCTTGGAGGACTGATTGGTTGGCGCCAATGAGCAATCCCCTTCTGTCCCGTCGCCAGAGGCCTCTTGGGAGTCGGAAGCGATCTCGGGGGAACTCCCGCGACAAGTCTGGAGTCGTGCGTCTCTTCGCTTCGCGAGGGAATAGTCTGCCAAGTGACGACTGTATCCGGTTGCCGGGAGCCATTTTCTGCCACTTGAGCAACTTCCATTTGGTAACTCTTAACTGAAATTGGTATGGAGACAGCTTGATAAATTAATCTAAAGATGTTTATAGCCTAAGACTATTTTGTTGAGATCTTGTTATTATTGGTAGAGGTTATTTTACATAGTATAATCTTAATTTGCATAGGTTTTTGAAATAGCACGCAATTAGATAACGCTGAATCTTAAGATGGATTCTGAATCTGTTGTAACTTGCTGAATAGTTTAAATATTTCCCGTTCTACTTTGGTAACTTGGAGCTAAATTACCTCGTACTGTATAAGACTCCCGAGGAAGTGAAAACAGAATTTGAGATGTTTAAAAGCGCTTTCGGTTATTTAAGACGTCTTTGAAACTCCAATTCATAATTTTTTCAAACTTTTACAGTAAGAATTTCCTCCTTGCTAATATTGTACCTGGCATAAGATTACGAGGAAAGTGTTGTCAATATGACAAAGTTTTTTGGTAATTTTCATATAGGTTAAAGTTTCTTTTCATCAAATGTTTCTTAAGGTAAATCAGTCATGCTCTGTACTATATATGCCATAATACAGTTCATATCCCAAATGTTTAGCTCATTAATTATGAGAACAGAATTAAAAGAAAACAAAATGATAAATTATAGACCTATTATTCTTTGAGAGTAAAAAGATTTTCATAAACAGAATATTTTCTACTGTGAGGATGTCATATTCACTAAAATGTATATCTTGAATAGTACCATCAGAGTTAAGCAAACATTTCTTCATATTGTACAAATGTATCAATTACTTGTAAAACATTTCTCGATTTTTTTTATATGTATGTTCTTTTATTTGAGCTGAAAATGAACAGTTTTCAGTGTGTGTTCAATGTTATGCGTAGATTTGTGGATGCAGTATTGCTATTTCTGGTTCAGTGTTATATAACGTGGAATATATTTACATATATATCATTGCATTTGAAGAAACACTGAAAAGTCATGAGAAGGTGAATATTGAGTCATTATCCATAGGGCATTTTTAGTTCTTAAAAGGAACATGTCCCACTAAAAGTTATGGAGGAACTTTGTGTATGTTTTTATTATATTTAGGATACTAAATCTTTCAGGAAAAGGAAACAGGATTACTATAACAATTAATTTAGAGGGAGAGAGAGAGTTCATGAGATTCCATTTCTCAGGTTCAGAGTTTTGATATAAACCAATGTTGTCTTGTTTCATAAAATGGCGTAGAAATCATTTTGTGAATTGCTTAATGAGAACTTGATATGCCATCAATGGTATCGTTCACAGTAGGTATGCAAATAGGAATATTCTTGGCATTTTATAATGTTTACTATATTGTGGGCCTTTTTATATGGATATATGAATCGCATGGAAGCCTTGCTTAGGCATGTGATACGGATATGGTCGCCATTTTATATTTGCTACTGAATGCTGTAGGTAATATGAAGAGAGTTTCCGTTATCTTTTTGTCCTTGTCGATGATCTTCTAATATCTCGTTGGTCTTTGCCATACAATTTAGATGCTTCATGAAGTTGAAATTTATGTCTGATGTCTAGGGCAATGGAATAGCAGAAAATGTTTTAGGAGATGACTTCTTTAATTCACAGAATTTTCTCTTCACCTATTCCTTTTGTTATGCTGTTTTTGATGTGAACAGCATACTGGTATTAGCAGTTTTTTCCTTGTGGGTGATTCTTGTTGCTTGCTTCTGTCAAGAGATTCTATAGGTTGAAGAGTTGCTTACCGTAGTCATAAGAGTCGGATTAACTTGATCGCAATGTTAGAATCCTTACCTTTCAAAGACTGGTCTGTAAGTAAACTGTATTTGACTATGAAATCTACTTTTGATTACGTGTAATCTACGCCAAAGTATTGTTCTGACGACTTATAAGAATTCCAGTGAGAATTTTTTGTTTTGACACAGCAACTAATCTTGGTTTCAATCACATTGAGATTGTAGGCTTAGGAAGGACTTTTGAAGTTGATTATAATATTCAGAGATTCTTGTATCGTCGCTGCGTATTCTTGGTGATCTGTAATTTTATTTTCTCTCTACAACATTTAGAATTCTTCCAGAATGCAAAAATCACTGGGTCACCAGCATTTCCACTTACTGCATAGCTTCTATTACGTTTACAGTGCCTCCCGATGGCTAAGATCAATGGCCGCACCCCAGTTGCACTAAATGCACAGCGTCTGAAGCGATATCAATGTATGTTTGTCGGTTAGAAATATTATTTAGAAAGAAGTATGGAGACGAAGGCATAAATGGGAATGAGCTAATGAAAAAGTTTTTGTTATTTAAAGTTATACCAGTATGTTGCAGTAAATAAAATCCCAATTAGAGATTTTGCTTTTAGAATAATAGGTAACCTAACATTTTGCATTGATCAAAATGCAGTGCTGAAATGAAAGTCTTATTTGAAAATGAGGGATTTTACTTATAAAGCTTGCATTAGTGCTAACTATATAGACGTACCATAGGATTTATGAGGCAAAGTTTAACTGTGGAAAAGAATCTTGTTGGTTTTAAAGATTCTTTCATATGCACCAACAATAAAACTGTAAAAAATCTGAGATATTTACCCATATTAATAGTAGCTGTTTTCTCAGTTTTTTGAGCCAGTATTTTCTTCAGGCAATTTGGCCTTAACCTAACGACAAAGAATTCAAAAGTAGACTCAGCACTTTAGTTGAATACAAAGATAAATTGAGCGGATAAATTATTTTCTGACTTTTCAAGTATTGTTTCTTTATTCCAAGACGTTTTTTTTGTGTTGTGTAGCCCCGTGACATTCGTTGTAAGACTCAGAAAGTCATGATACATATTGGAATGAATTGTCCTGAGGAAGTTGCTGGAATGATATACTCCTGTGAGTATCATTTCTCTCATTCCCCCGAGGTCATTTTGATGTTCACCTCGAACATTATAATCTCTTTTGTTTATAAGTAAACAGTAATTAGCTTTTGATTGGCTTCCTTTTTCAAGGAAACTTAGAAAACTTTTCACTTCACTTAATCCTGTTCTCCCAATGGAGACTTATTCCTAAACCCAGTTCTTGCTTGCATTTCTATATTCTGGATCTAATTCTCTTTTGGCCAGAAGAATTGTGCAGTACAAGTATTCTAATGTCTTTTCTTAATGTTCCCACATAAAAGGAATTTTTCCGGTACTATACCTAAGCTTCTGAATCCATAGTGATTTCTTTCTCTGTGGTCCAAAGGATTTAGCAGACCTAAATTCTTTAAAATGTGCCCTAATGTTCAACCTGGTCTTATTTAAAGATTGTATTATACACTGAAATTTACTGTATTTTGTCTTTGCATTTGTAAATCTGCTATGGATTTTAGTCTATTGTATAAAGAATTTTCCATTTGCTTAGATTCATAAGGACATTTCCCTTCATTTGTGGCAATTGAGAGATTTTCCCTTTCGTTTACCATGGAAGTCTTTAAAATTAAGTTGGTTGCTGATGTGTTATAAGAGCTTTCTTATGCTCTCCTTTCACCTTGGTTATGGTACCCTAATAGAAGCTGGATTAGGGTTTGAGACCCGCTCAAGCTTGATAGCTTCTTGTAGTATCGCTATACTTGTAAACTAAGAATGGGTGTTTTGGAGAAGCCTATAGGTCCACCTGCTGAATCATCAGCAGCCATTACCTGGCCCACCCTGGTCCTAGCTTGAGGGAGAAGGCCCTTGGGTGGTGATCATATGTATATATGGTCAGTCTGTAGGTCATTCTTACTAGGTAGAGCATTGTCACTGTCCCTCGCCTCTGCCATTCATGACTGACCTTTAAACCAGCCATTTTTCAGGTGCTGGTTCAAAAATTGTCATATCAATATGACTGTTGTATCGTACTTCTATCTCACTATCTTTTCTGGATGTCATACTTAAGGTAATGCTGTTTTGAGCAGCTTGTCTAAATACTGTTCCTTTGCCATGTATGATATAATCTAGGCTTTGTATTCTTTCACACTTGGACATTACAAGAGCCAGTGGATTTTATCAGGTATCATCGTAACCTCTGTTATAAGAAACTTGTTTCTCTCCTGTGTCTTTTTGTGTTTTGTATCCTGTAGAGAAGAGAAGATATTGTATTCATTCTCTATTATTATTATTATTATTATTATTTGCTAAGCTACAACCCTAGCTGGAAAAGCAAAATGCTATAAGCCCAGGGGCCCCAACAGGGAAAATAGCCCAGTAAGGAAAGGAAAGAAGGAAAAATAAAATATTTTAAGAGTAACATTAAAATAAATATTTCCTATATAAACTATGAAAACTTTAACAAAACAAGAGGAAGAGAAATTAAATAGAATAGTGTGCCTGATTGTACCCTCAAGCAAGAGAACTCTAACCCAAGACAGTGGAAGACCATGGTACAGAGGCTATGGCACTACCCAAGACTAGAGAACAATGGTTTGATTTTGGAGTGTCCTTCTCCTAGAAGAGCTGCTTACCATAGCTAAAGAGTCTCTTCTACCCTTACTAAGAGGAAAGTAGCCACAGAACAAATACAGTGCAGTAGTTAACCCCTTGAGCGAAGAAGAATTGTTTAGTAACCTCAGTGTTGTCAGGTGTGTGAGGACAGAGGAGAATCTGTTAAGAATAGGCCAGACTATTCGGCGTATGTGTAGGCAAAGAGAAAGAACCGTAACCAAAGAGAAGGATCCAACGTAGTACTGTCTGGCCAGTCAAAGGACCCCATAACTCTCTACATGATAGATTAAAGCGGGATGTTTATCTTGCAGTTTATAAGAAGTAACTATTTCACTTTTCAAATTTCAACCATTTTTACTAACCTGGTTGATTTGTTCGGTCTTAACAGAATACAATTCGGTATCATTAAGATTTTTAATCTTCGTTTGATCCGTGATATACTAAAATGATTCTCTCTCTCTCTCTCTCTCTCTCTCTCTCTCTCTCTCTCTCTCTCTCTCTCTCTCTCTCTCTCTCTCTCTCTCTCTCTCTCTCTCTCTCTCTTGGCACAGTTCAACATGTGTACTCTTACAATGTTTTCTCCCTACTGTAGAGGAAACATTTATTATATGGGCTTAGATTTTTTCCTAATCGGGTTGAATTTTCTTTCACTGTACCTATAACAGTAGCTTTATATTTATGCTTACTGGAACAGATCATGCCCTTCCTTGATTCTTTCATGTTCTATATGGTATCTTTGCTGAATTTATCCAGGTTTCCATGAATTTCCAGTCTTGCATTTCTCCTTGTTCTGACCCTCATGGATTAAGCTGTACCTTACTTTGTGTATTGTGGATATCAGGACACCTGTATTTCTCCTTGTTCTGACCCTCATGGATTAAGCTGTACCTCACTTTGTTTATTGTGGATATCAGGACACCTGTATTTCTCCTTGTTCTGACCCTCATGGATTAAGCTGTACCTCACTTTGTTTATTGTGGATATCAGGACACCTGTATTTCTCCTTGTTCTGACCCTCATGGATTAAGCTGTACCTTACTTTGTGTATTGTGGATATCAGACGTTTCCTCTCTCAATTGCTAGGGTCACAGCGAACCTGTAAATCTCTCTTGCATTTCATCGTCTCTGTAATCATGTTTAGAAACCAGGTTACTTGAATATTTGATCATTACTTAACTGAGAAAGTCAGTTTTGGTTTGCAATTGCTTGTGAATACCACTTTGTGCTTGGATCTGAGATCTTTGTTAAAAGTTCTTCATTCTCCGTATAATTTACATATAGATTAGATTCTAGTTTGGATAGTATTCGTGTCTGTATTATGTACTCTATATTAATTGGTCTATCTTAGTATGTATGAAATCTTTCGTTTTGAAGATTGGCAAAAGTGGTAGCAGTACAAATGATATAAGTTTTGTCCTGGTTATTACCCAGTAGCCAGAAAGGAGATATATGGATTGGGCAAAACAGGTTATTTTGGTTTTTTAGTCCATCCCAGTTCTGATTAAGTATTGTGGTGGATAGAAGGTGTTTTCTTTGAGACAAATGAGTATAATGATGGTGACTCCTGCTTCAGAGGTACTTGGACACTTAAGGAAGTAATTCATGAAGTTTATTCATACTATATGCTGGCTCTTTGCTCTTTATTTTCCTGTTGCAAGGATAACAAGTCTTTATCTATCACAGGGTTCTTTGTGATAGAATATGGTTGAAGGTTTTAGACTTGTACCACATTACAGATGTGTAATGTTGTTGACACCAATTTGGTTTCTTGCAAATATTGACATTGAGTTCTGTACCATATTTGTAATAGGTTTGACTTTCATGGTGCATTAGTGTATCTTAGAATCCAGTTTAAGGTCACCCTCTGTTTTGGTGTTAGTTTGCTATTTCATATGTTCACACCATGGGAGATATTGTAAATTTCTCTTGGTATAAATGCTGTAATAGCTTGAATTCTTTCTTTGAAATGAGTGTTGAACAGGAGTTACTGTTTCTTAATGGAAGATTTCTGAAGTCCAACTATTTCTCCTAGAATCGCTTGTGTTGTGGCCATATTGTTTTGACAGAATATCTGCCTTTTGTAAAAATGTGGGCAGATTGTTGTATCAATGGTCTGACTAACTGATCCATTTGTGTAAAGCAATAGGTAGTTGGAGCTCTTGTTCAGCTGATAGCCTCTTGTGTAGTTCTTTATAGCTGCAGGTGCTAATGCTAGTAAGAGTTGTTGTTCCTCTTCACTTTGTATCATTGTTGAGATATAGAAGTTAGAGTATTGTATGTTGTAAGCCCTCACTTCCTGTTCTTCCTTTTTAACATCCCTGCCTGTTATTATGCTTGACTGGGATTCAAGACCCTCTCAAACTCGATAGTTTCTCGTGTCTGCAACCTCACCATTCTTGTGAGTTAAGGCTAAAGGGATTTTAGGAACTTGTAGGTCTACCTGCTGAGTTATTAGCTGCCATTTCCTGGCCATCCCTTGTCCTAGCTTGGGGAGATAGGGGGCTTGGTTGCTGATCATATGTATATATGATCAGTCTCTAGGGCATTGTTACTGTCCCTTGCCTCTGTTATTAATGAGCAACCTTAAAGTAGACTTACACAGTCCTTGACCTTATTAAGTGATGTACTGTCCATCCTCAATTCATAGCTCGGGATTGGTTTTTTTACTGCTTATTCCGTTAGCTAGGTCATGTAGGCTAATGTCTGCTTGTGGCTGGGATACTATAGTCAAGATGATATCTTAATGATTGTGCTCGAGTCCTTGAAGGCTACTCTTGCGCTAGGTTGGCAGGCTACAAGTGGATCTCTATTCAAATGAGGGCATCAGTTTATTGTATTTGAATAGTCTGTTGTACACTGTCTTTAGTTGAGAGATGGTTTGGCAATGAAGATCCTTTGATCTTGTCTTTTAAGGTTTTTTCAATCTCTTCATTTATGCTAAATTAGAGTTCATAGTCATTCCATAGAAAATATTGTTTCTACTCCAAAATAGAGAGGTACCATAGTAGACTTTTTACTTTAATGAATGAATGAATGATTTGAGGTTCGCTGGCATCCTGACATCGAAGGTCATTGACGCCGTTTGTACTCTAAATGTAGAGGTTCCATAATTTGGAAGTTCTTTTGTGCATTGACATGTTTGAATGCTATTGTCTTGATAAAGTACAGATTTTATATTTTCCATGTCATGGTCAGGATCCTTTTTGTTTTAAATTGGGACTTTGATGCAGTCAAGAAGACTTTCTTTTCTGCAAGCAATCAAAGTTGAAAGGGACTATACATTCTTTGAAGTTGGTTGAATAAGAATGGGCTGACAATTTCTTGTGGTACACTTAAGCAGTTGAATGAGAATTTCGTTGTTAGATATTAAGTGTGATTACTAGATTGTGTGTATGCATTTTTGTTTCTGAATGCATTCCATACCTAGAGTAATCATCAGTTACTTGTTCTTGAGTGCTTTTTTGACAGATTCTGCTTACACCATGAATTATGATGGCATACTATGTAGTCTGCTCCATCAGTGACAATATCGACTGATGCGTTTGTGTAGTAGGTGGCAGGAGCTTGTTTGATTGTAAGTCTCTCATGTATTCTTTAATATCTGCAGGAGAAAAGACTAATTCTTGTTCACAAGTGTTGTAGTTGACTGCTTTGGGACTTATTCCCCTCCTGTTTGTATCATTGGTTAGATGTTTGCAAGCGTGGCAGTTGGGATATTTTTCCGTCCCTCAATCTATCCCTAGTGAGATCTGCATCTAATACCTCAAGTAGATTGTGACAGCCCTTGATCTTATCAAGTAATGAACTCCCGTCCATCTTTAATAGTCGGCTCATGGTCTCTATTTCTCTAATTTTGGCTATCTTAGTCCACCTTTTATAGTCTGCTCATGGTCACTATATCTCTAATTCTGACTATCTTAGTCCACCTTTAATAGTCAGCTCATGGTCACTATATCTCTGATTCTGACTATCTTAGTCCACCTTTAATAGTCAGCTCATGGTCACTATATCTCTGATGCCGGTTATGTTAATTAGAGCTCATAGGTTGGTGTGTCTTCTGCCAGGGAAGCTTAGAGTCTTAGTTGCTCTTGATACTTATCTCTTCTCTTCATATGGTGCATGTGAAAGGGTTTGGCTTCCTCAGACTGGATCTGTGTATTTAAATAATGATCTTATATATTTATTGTACATAGAAAGTCTGATGTACTGGTTATCTCATTCTTATACTTGTTCTGTTGAAACTCCGTAGTTTTGATGATTGATGGATAGATATTTGATTACCAATACCTTGGTTACTTTAAGTGTTTTTGTACATTTTTGTCATAGTCATGACCCTTTGAATTTCAACTTGTGGTTTTTAAATGCTGATGCAATCTGCTTTTCATCATCTGCAAGTATGAAGGAAGTAGAAAGGAGTTTGATTTTCTCAAATTATAAGAATAGACTGAAGATGTCCCATTGCAGTTTGCAGGTTGAGTCATACTTTTTGTCTGCTTCTTAGCATAGTTGTCAGTCTAAGCTCTTGGGACTTGGGTTACTCAATGCATCAGGTACTTCACATCTGTTGCTTTTCCTTGAGTGCTGGTAGTTATTTGTATTGATCATAAATTTTTCATGGCTGAAGAGTACAAAAAGATGGATGTATTTATGTACCCAGCAGGTTGTTTTCATCTCCATTAAATTCACTTGTGTTGAAAAGGGAATATGTTTCGTTTAAGATTAACTCCTCCTTGTTATGTAAGGTAGTCTTTGTACCAGTGATAAGTGTTTCAGTTTATTTTGCTGGTAAGCTTTGTATGATGTTACATCATTATAGGGGAAGCTATAAGCCCTTGATTTAACACCTTATTAGCTGGAACATCATAATTGTACCATTACAAGAGCTATTGAATCATATAGTTTGGGACACGTCTTTAGTTCCACTAGTTTTTATGAAGATATTATCCTGGTATAAGAAATTGTACTTAAAGTGACTCCATACTTTAGTGAACTTGAGACTTTTACCCATACTAGAAATGTCTGAACGATAATGATGTTAGATTCGTATTCAGGTGACTTTTCAGTGTTGATGATGATGCAATGATATATCATAGATAGATTTCAGGTTGTATAGCACAAAGACCACACACAGCAGTACTGCATTCCATAAATCATGTGTTTAATTGAGAAAACACTGTGTTCATTTTCAGAGCAAATAGAAGACATCTCGAAAAGTTGGGAAATATTTGATGGTAATCAGATAACTTTTTGTGTTATGAAGAAACGTTTGTTTGACGCCGATGGTGATATTCGAGATATTTTCATACTTTTGGTGAATTTTGACTTTATAGTTGAACTTATTCTGCTTATGAAAGTATTGTTACAAGAGAATTGTAGAACTATGGTTATATCACATTTCCTTTAGATTGTTATCATACCAGAGCCAAGCATTTGAATATGTACCATATTATGGTCTTTTAAGATACAGTACATAGCTAAATTGATTTACCTTAATAAACATCAGATTGAAAGAAAAGTCTTTAATTTCTATGGTGTTTTCCAAATTACCTGTCTTAATGCAACATTGTATGTTAATCTTTGTTAGTTATAATGTTAGTTATGGACCCGTTTTGACTGGTAAAAGTTTAAAAGGATTTTGAATCGAGTAAAAGACGTCTTTTATTACCGATTGCGTCTTTAGATATCTCTATTCCAGTTACTTCATGTGGAGTCATAATTATACAGCACAAGATAACTTTGATTCAAGTTAGCAAAGTGGAATTGTAAAGTTTGCCTATTCACCAAGTTATAACAGATTCAGAATTTTTCCCAAGTCAGTGTTTCATTTGATTGTGTGATATTTCAAAAACCTAAAAAAATTGGTTATGCTTTGTAATGTAACTCCTACCAATATAACTCTAACATTAGTCTTGGGGTATTAACATCCTTAGAGTTTTTGAGCTTGTCTTTATACCAACTTCAGTTAAGAGCTATCAAATGGAGGCTGTCCAAATGACACAAAATGGCTTCCGCTAATCGGATGCAGTCGTCACATGCCAGACTACTCACTAGCGAAGCGTAGGGACCCGCGACTCCAGACTTGTCGCGGGAGTTCCCTCGGGATCGTTTCTTACTCTCATTTGGTGTTTGGTGACAGGACAGGAGGGCAAAAACCTCATTGGTTAGCTGCCAACTCAGTCCTTCAAGGTCAGCCCCTATTTTGGGGGGGACACCAATATACACAATTGTAAAAAAAAGTTAAAAAATTTGGTAAATAAAATAATTTGTTAAAATCTTGTTTTATTTATTCTTGATTTTATTATACATTTTTAGTTTTGTTTACAAGATTTGTACATCATATTCAAAACTTGTGTGAAGTAATGACAAAGCTTATTTATTTTCTCTTTATCAGGAGAAGCTGAACTCTCAAATAAGTGTAAACATTTCTATCTGGTTATCAATGTAAATGTGACAGGATTCTCATGTTAAATGCAAAGTCAAGATCACAGTTAATGCATCTAAGTAGGCAAATACATATCCTACATATATGCAATTATAGTAAAGACAAAATAATAATTAACCAAGATCTTTCCTTAACTTCATCACGAGATTCCCGTCACCAATACATTTTCTATAACAGACAATATTTATGACCGTTTTAAACATTGGCAACGTGTCTCATGATAAAAGGCACTTAGAAATTTGATTAAACATTTAGTTTTTACTAATATCGCATCTACATAGGATTAGTAATAGCCTACTTAGATGCCTTAACCGTGATCTTGACTTTGCATTTAACATGAGAACTCTGTCACATATACATTGATAACCAAACAAATTTTTACTAATGAAAGTTCAGTTTTCCCCTGATCAAATTTACTGAAAAACAATTAAGATTATTGCTTCATTTGAAGACAAAATTGACTATGATTACTAATTATAAACATTGTTTAATGAAGTCAAATAAACAAGATTACTTTAAACCTTTTTATCTAAATAGACATACTTTTGATAATTTAAATTCATGATTATGCAGCTACTGTTTGCAAAGTTAATTACTAAAACAGGTTATGTATGATTGTCTAAACTAAGTCTTGTGAATTCTTACAAAACTGTTCCTCACCATAAGATAAAAATAACTTGGTTAAGAAATTGCTCATAATGAAAGGAAATTTAATGATGTAGATGTTGGCATTTTTATGCATGTTTTCAAAGATGAAATATACTGATAAAGGACTTACAAATTTCTCAAAAAAAGTTGAGACTTAATATTTTCTCATTTGGAAAATGTACTTGAAAGTGATAATTTATTCTTTTCTGGGAAAATTAATTTTCATATTGGGAATTGTAACTCCAAAGAAAGGGTCTTTATTTAATCACCTCACAAACCTATAAAACTAAGAATAATTCACAATACTAAGAAACTGATCTGTCTATGGCAATCTATAAATAAAAAATGTATTGAAGCTTTTTCAAGATTTTCTAGGCTTTACAGAACTATTCAATTTTCCAAGATAAGGCAAAGATATTTTTACTTCAAACACTATATGGTTTCACTAATTAAGATTGACAAGTGGCCAACAGAATATAGTCGACGAATTTACTTCAAACATATGGTTTCACTAAATATTGAAAAATGACCAACAGAATTTACTTACCAAATTTTACTTAGCTCAAATGAAAAAGCAAATGATAATTATGAATAACTGATATATGGCACACTAATGAAAATTCTTTATTGTATAACCTTACAATATTTGGATTAAAATTTACCCATGATAAATAAATCGGATTACCTACTGACAAAAAGCTGAAGGGGACACCACTTTTCTTCCAAATGAAATCATTTGAAAACATGCAATTTTATAAAATGCCAAAAATACACCTTTAGAAATAAGAAAACAAAACTATTCTAGTTATATAGTCAACCATTAGGCATGCACAAACTCAATCTTCTTTAATAAACCTTTTTATTTCACTTATGCATTTGCAAGAAAGTTGGCCAAGAGGTCTAATCATTTCGAGAAAATGAATTTTCAAAGCCAAGTAGTGTAATCTAATACTGTACTCTACTAGCATATTACCTAGGCATTAATCAAAGCCAAGATGAAACTACAAAAAACATTCAACAAAATTTCTTAGGGAACAGTTGCAAGTCTGCCATACTTTGCAATAACGAAGCACACTGCTATCAGTTGTCTATACAAACTTTTAGTTGCTAATTCCTGACTATAGCTGTGTCTATATATCTTTTCCACAAACCACATTCTAATACATACTATGAAGTCCTATACATAAACACCACAAAAAGACAAATGAGATTCTAAAAAAGGACTCTAGAAAGACCTAACCTTGACACCTCTAACCTAATGTTCTACTTCACAAAGCATTAACACTTCTAAATACTCCAAGACACTGAAATTAAACTATACCTTACCCTATCTGCTAGAAATTGGCCTTCTATAAATGCTGACTGTGGGAGGTTGGGCTGTGGCACCCTAGCAGTACCAGCTGAACTCGGCTGAGTCCCTGGTTAGGCTGGAGGAACATAGAGAGTAGAGGTCCCCTTTTTTGTTTTGTTCTTGTTGATGTCGGCTACCCCCCAAAATTGGGGGAAGTGCCTTTGGTATATGTATGTATGTATGTGTTGACATGGGTCAGCAACATTAAAAAAGGATTGCCCTCAGTACCAAGCACAGGCTCAAAGGGTAATGTTGAATACTGTACCATTAGATAAAACTAAACCAACATAAGGACTCTATACTATCATTCAAATGACTTAGTTCTGACTAGAAAACCAAACAATCTAATCCCAAGACTGCAATAAAATGCTTTACAAGCTTAAAGGTTACACCTAGCTCAACTCCTAGGGCAAATTTTCTAACAAGAATCATTGGAAACAACCCCCGGCCACCAAACACGGGCAACTATACTTTAAACTGGCTTGAACTAGATTCTCTCAGCTGCATAACTGACAAGATGGCAAATCTCTAACCATATTAACCAAGATAACCTCAATGACTATTTCAAAACAGACATTTTTTAAATTAACGTTTATTTTACCTAACTATAAAAACCCCAGTACTTCAGTATGAGTATGACTTTGACGATGCTGGAATGGTCGTTTAAACTTTTAACAAGGCAGATATCATTGCTGGCAGGTGGAGAATAGGCCTTTCCCCACTTGCCATCTAGTGACCTTCACTTGTACTTTTAACCTAGGTCTTTCTGGGTGGCCAAGATGGACAATGTAAATTACAAGACTAGGGTTTGTAGTTAGGAAAATTACAAATTACTTTAGAAATATGCAATTTGTTCCTACACAAATACACACCCTCATCCTTTAATAGGACACTTATCCTACGGAGGGAGGAAGTCCCTATAACCAAACTGAATGGTTTACATATCCAGGAAATATGCCAAAGCAATTTGATCCTATGGAGAAGGAAAAATGGAGATTCCTGTCAACCTCAGGTCAAAGATGTTGCAGTAGTTATGCTAGGGACCTTACAAGATTGGTAGGTGGTCATTGAAGAGCCGATATCCTAAAGGATTTGTTTGAATGCATTATCATTTTGAGAAATGGATTTCCATCCTACCCTTGTCTGGGAAGATAGCAAGATACCTTAATACAAAATGGAACTGCTTCATTCCAATAAATGCGAAGGAAAAAATGGCCACATTTAAACCTCTCCTCCACAACTTACACTGCAACTGGTATCTTAGACGAGATGCTTTTTGTTCCGTGTGGGAGCTATGTTCAGTGGCTACCACAGGAACAACGATAAGATTATCCAGGCTAGTGGGCAATGAAGGTAATATTGCCATACCAGACTCATATCTTCAGGACTAGCACCAATGACAGGTTCTTCCTGAAGGTGAGAAACCCAAGACTCAAGTGACATCCCAAAAAGGGAATTTGAATTCTTGAAGAGGGAAGACTGTTTGGAGCTACTCTTGAGCAAAGGCTGAACCTCTGAAGGGGAAGGGTCCAAACTCTATAGACTGAAATCTGGTTAAAGGGCAAGTGACAGCCTTTTACCACTGTCCCTTGAGGTTGCAAGATGGGGAGAACCGTAATCCACTGTAGAGAGGCTTTGACTGGAAAAGTATGCCTCCTTTGATGCCCAGAATAAAGGCTTACACCACAAATAGGATTATGATCGGGGACCTTCTCAGGACACAAAGTTGACTTATTCTTCGCCTGCTCACTACTCATCAAAGTAAATTCACAATATCACGATATTTCAAATAATTTTGTGAATTTTTAATTATTAAACGCTCAAAATTGGAATCTTCTGACTAAATTGAGATGGGTAGATCTTCCTGTACTTTGAAGATCAATAGCTAAACCAGATACCAATTAGTGTGGCATTAGACAGCTGCCAGGGTTATTCCGAGTCATATCATCGACAGACTATTGAGCAATCGGTAAACCAGGTAAATAGGCTGAAAGGCTATGGGAAACATTACTTGGTCAGTGAACGGAATGGGGAGATCTCATGTAGAGAAAGCATAGACGAACAAGTGATCAGTGGTGTCCTTCAATGACTAAATTGTCTCTGGCTCTCCAAGGCTAATGGAGCACTAAAAATGTCAGCCTTTGTAAAGCAGACGATAGATTGTACTGGCTTCAAAACAGTGGCCATCCTTGGTTGGAGAGGATTCCTGCCAACAGCCACGCAAGCATAATGAAGCATCTTGATGCTGGTATGAGAGTTCAGATTGGACCCGAGGTGTTACCTGCTCCAACAGATATTGCACGAACGAGTGTGGAAACATCAAGGCTTAGACTGGTCCTCGAGAATGGGAAGATCTACGTCGTAGGACAGTCTCAGCAAGTTACAGCTCTCACGCATTGAAAGAGCTTCAGGCTGGTGGTAATGGGAAGGAACAGATAAATTTCCCAGGCGACTTGAATGTTGCAATCACCTGAAGAAACAATGCAAGTTCCAATCAGGTGGAACCTGACTATGGCGAGGAGCGAACACAGGAAGACTAGTATTACAAGGAACGAACACAATTGAAAAGTTAAGAAGAAAACACAAAGGGAAAGACCACTAAGAAAATTTGGAGCTCATGAAAGATATCGTAGCTCATAGAGTTATGGGAATGTTCAAAGTTTCGTAATCTACCAGCATCTTGGACTCGAAAAGTTATAATGAAACAGAAACCCAAAGGTCTGTGACCAAAGTCACAGAACAGATGCGAAAAGTATAATTGTTAGGTGTCAACCAAGGGCATGTCAGATTGATCATGTAGTGACAAGTCACACAAAGAGCGCTTGAACAGTGAGGGAGAGCGTGGAGACTGGTGGTGTTATGGACGGAAGGGCATGGAACCTTTGAGCTGTAGTGAACGTGCTTATGGCGAGTGACTGACCACGATGGAACTGATTACATGAAGGCGAGTGAAGAAGTAGACGCTGCTTGCTCAACTGAGAGAAGAGAGATCGGCAGAAATCATCTTCGCTCCAGTACAAGATGGAGCACTGGTAGCATTCATGTGAACACCTGTACTGCCTACTGAAACTCAGTCTCAAGGAAGTAAGAGTTTCTGTAAATAAAATCTTGCCTTATGTAAGAAGCTAAAGTGTCCTGGGATTGTCTTCCTTGTTGTCTGTAACAGTAGGAGCATGAAGTTTCAATACAACTTCCCGGAGGGATAGTTCTCGGCACAATCACGTCTTGGAAGGAGATGGCACATAGGTAGCAATCACCACTTTCTCTCTCTCCCCCCTTACAAACAAAGAAAAAGAGAGAATCGTTCAGAAAGGGGATAAGACGACCAGCTGTGCATGTGTGCATTTTTGTAAGAGTTGCTCGTGCCATGTTTCTTCTCTCAATGGGACAACTTTCGGCACCTGCTCCTACCGATGCAAGAACAAGCACTGGCAAGTGTAAGTGCGAGTACCCTGACACCTCAAGAGATGCGTGCCGAGGTTTCTTGCAAGGAACAACTCTTGGTACTTGATGCCCCTCTTTGATGACATATTTACTTTTCTCCGCATAGAAATTGCAGCAGACTCCGATGATGATGAGGCAGGTGAGAAGGAAGAGTTATGCCAGTCGATGACTATACAGTACTCTCACCAGGAATGTTAAGTAAACAGCACGACTACATGACAAGTCCTTGGCATCTTTCCAGGTGCTAGGATCAGATTGACATTGGAGGAAAGAAGAATATTGGTGCCCTCCCTTTCACATTCAGTCGTCAGCAAAACTTTTCCTTCAACGGCACACCAGCGATATTTAAGGAAAACCAATTTCCTTAGGATCGCATTGAAGGATAGAACCGCAACAGAATTGCTACCTGACTAGAGCAAGTACCCTGGATAATGGCAGGTACCACCAAAAACTCACTCACTTGATTATAATTAACAGGAAAAACTGTATATCCTCAGCTTATTCCATTGATAATCCCTTTAATATGAGAATCTGCAAGCAGATATATCCAATCCAAAAGTAGAAGATTAAAAAAAGCCACATTAAGAGAGCAGAGTAGCACATCTAGTACTGAACTGCAGCCTAGGACAAATTTAAAATTGCTCTACCTGGGGAGTGGATGGCACCTACCCTCCAACTGCCAGCAACTATTTTTTTACCTCAATAAAGGTTTAAATGATCATTCCAGCTTTGCTGATAGCATACTCCTATCAAAGGACTCTAGTATTTGTGTAGGAACAAATGCATAAGTATACTGAAAGATTTACTGCTTGTATGAAAACTTACATACATACATACAGTATACCAAGGCACTTCCCCTAACTTTGGGGGGTAGCCGACATCAACAAATGAAAAAAAAAAAAAAAAAAAAAAAAAAAAAAAAAAAAAAAAAAAAAGGGGACCTCTATTCTCTACATTCCTCCCAGCCTGACAAGGGACTCAACCGAGTTCAGCTGGTACTGCTAGGGTGCCACAGCCCAACCTCCCACATTATCCACCACAGATGAAGCTTCATAATGCTGAATCCCCTACTGCTGCTACCTGTGCGGTCATCTAAGGCACCAGAGGAAGCAGCAGGGCCTACCGGAACTGCGTCACAATCGCTCGCCATTCATTCCTATTTCTAGCACGCGCTTTTGCCTCTCTCACATCTATCCTCCTATCACCCAGAGCTTCCTTCACTCCATCCATCCACCCAAACCTTGGCCTTCCTCTTGTACTTCTCTCATCAACTCTTGCATTCATCACCTTCTTTAGCAGACAGCCATTTTCATTCTCTCAACATGGCCAAACCACCTCAACACATTCATATCCACTCCAGCTGCTAACTCATTTCTTACACCCGTTTTCACCCTCACCACTTCGTTCTTAACCCTATCTACTCGAGATACACCAGCCATACACCTTAGACACTTCATCTCAAACACATTCAATTTCTGTCTGTCCATCACTTTCATTCCCCACAATTCCGATCCATACATCACAGTTGCTACAATCACTTTCTCATATAGAACTCTCTTTACATTCATGCCCAACCCTCTATTTTTTACTACTCCCTTAACTGCCGCCAACACTTTGCAACCTTCATTCACTCTCTGATGTACATCTGCTTCCACTCCACCATTTGCTGCAACAACAGACTCCAAGTACTTAAACTGATCCACCTCCTCAAGTAACTCTCCATTCAACATGACATTCAACCTTGCACCACCTTCCCTTCTCGTACATCTCATAACCTTACTCTTACCCACATTAACTCTCAACTTCCTTCTCTCACACACCCTTCCAAATTCTGTCACTAGTTGGTCAAGCTTCTCTTCTGTGTCTGCAACCAGTACAGTATCATTCGCAAACAACAACTGATTTACCTCCCATTCATGGTCATTCTCGTCTACCAGTTTTAATCCTTGTCCAAGCACTCGAGCATTCACCTCTCTCACCACTCCATCAACATACAAGTTAAACAACCACGGCGACATCACACATCCCTGTCTCAGCCCCACTCTCACCGGAAACCAATCACACACTTCATTTCCTATCCTAACACATGCTTTATTCTGCAATAAACAAAAGCTGAATGTGCAAAATTTTACTTTACTAAACAAACAGAGAGAGAGAGAGAGAGAGAGAGAGAGAGAGAGAGAGAGAGAGAGAGAGAGAGAGAGAGAGAGAGAGAGAGAGAGAGAGAATCATAACCTCATAAACAACCTTTTGGTAGTTGAATAGTAGTTTTTAACTCTTTCAACTGATATATAAAATAACTTTTTCATTGTTTTACAGAAAAAAAAAGAATAGTAATATTAACCTTATCGTGAAGTTCTATTCGGAATATCTTTATGAGCAATTTCTTCCCAAACAGCAACTAGACAAAACATTTGTTAATTTCAAGAAAGTGGAGCAAAATATCATTACTTAGAAATACATAAAAATTTTTTTAACTATTATGATTAAGTTTGAATACATACTGCAACAAAATTCCAAATACATAGGTTCAATTGCAAAGTTTACCCTAAAACATAAAAAAAATAACTCCTTTCTCATTGATGAAAACATTCATGTGGGCAAAATTTCAATACATATACAAGTGAGGTTTACAGATTACATTACAAAATATAAAAAATATTGAATTTACCAATAACCCTTCTGCTAAAAAATAAGGTCGAAGAAACCACAAGAGTAAACATTATTTCATCTTAACATTCTAAACCAATGGCCAATATTTAAATAAATTTTGTTTAACATTACCATGTCGAGAGATTGGCCTATATATTGAGTGTAACATGCCAAGAGATTACGTTTTTTTCAAATGAAATGAAACCTTTCAAATGACTAAATATTAAATGTAACATGCTAATTAGAGATTACCTTTTTGTTTCAAAATACAAAAAGCTTTCAAAGGACTAAATATTAACTGAATATCTACAATTATAGTGACAATATACTGTAGAGTAACTGCTTATCTTGAAGTATAAATATAATTACAGTGATGAGATGTAGAGTTGGTAATTGAAATAATGTATTAATAGTGGTGGTAGTTTACCATACAAAACCAAAGGATATACACTGTATATATAAAAGAACTCAAAATATCTTTTGGAAAACAAATGCTTCTATAACCTGTACCACAGTAGTGAGACGATACTCTCTTCCCTGGATCTAATATTTGAAAAGTCAGTCATTTCAAGTACCACATCACTCGGGAGCCTCAAAAAATAATTTGTATTTACTTCCAAAAAAAAAAAAACTATCTATAGCCTACAAATATTTGTTCCAAATGATCTTCTACAATAGATGATAATGCCTTTCCTTCCTCCTACCCAAAATTATTCCTCGGTTTCCTCAATTCTCCAACCAACAATGTGTGTGTTGGATACTAAACATTTGCAAATACGTTGAGCAACACTAAGTTCTACTTTCATCTATTGTTAAATAAATCATTCCTTAGGTCTAAATCTTGACTCTCAAGGCTGGCCCGAAAGGTTAACGACTAGTTTAAATCATAAGTTGAACATTTAAGACTTAAAACTTTGGTGAACAAAACAAAATAAAAAATTTCCTTAAATTCAAAGATTGGTTTAATAAACTGATATTATGTCTGTCATCGTCTAGCAATCACTTCCTCCAGAAAATTACCTATAGAATTCAATGTATCCCCAATTTGAAAAATGATATTTCTTGTTAAATTTCTTTCCAAAACAATATTCTCCCCAAAATACTTAAGTATACTTCTAGAATTCATTAGCCTTTAACTACTATAACAGTCCCTTTCCATTTCATACTACACAAGAACTAAATTCCATCTCAAATTTCACTACTGTATTCTATAATAAAAATTTACATTCTTTTTCTTGAACCTTTTAAACTTATTTTCCATTGACTTTTCCACATATTTATTCACAACTCCATTTGGAAATGACTTCCCACTGACAAAGACTACTTTGCTCAAATAAATATTTCTTAATCAAATTTATATTACGAAGCACAGAGATCAGAAATATGGCCGATGGTACAGAAAAATGTTAAGACCTTTAAAAAATGGTTCATAATGCAAAGATTCATGAGTGGCATATGGTAAGATTATCACATTACAAACAATAAACTGGGGGAAAACACGGCAGAGAACACAAAAGTGAGATGGTCTAGGCTTGGAATGAAAAGGGTGAGAGAGAACACAAAAGTGAGATGGTCTAGGCTTGGAAGGAAAAGGGTGAGAGAGAACTTGTCATCGAGGCAGTAGATATATAAATTGTTATATACAAATAAAGAAATAAAACCAGAAGGAAGGTCCATAAAATTCATAGAATATAAGACAAACAAAGAAATCAGGCATGAGTTTAAGATGACATTACAGAACAGAGATGATGGGGGAAAGAACGAATTTCTTAAGAGGAAAGCCAACACCTATTTGACATAAAATGTTGTTAATTTTGTTCAATTATTTACCCGCACAATTGCAAGTCATGGCTATTGCATAAATGTATAGCTATCTGTACTATATAAAAAAAAAAAATATATCAAATTTTCAGTCTACCATTAGTGTGTATGTGCTCATGTGAGACCTTTAGAATGTAACACAGTATCAGTAACATTACTATTAATATTATTATTATCAAAAGTATCATAGTTTCACTTTATCATTATTGGATTAAACATAAGTATAAAATTACATTACTTAAACTGTCATAACTGGTATGTCTAGCTTAAGATTTGCTCATCTAAACTATAGGCATTAAATTAAAAAAAAAATACAAGGTAAAAACAGCATACATAATCAAATGTAGTTTATGACAACTTTCCAGCTAAATCATTTAACTAGTAAACATGGAACAAAAAAGTCCATTTCAATCATAACTGTTTGCAAGATTTGGAATAAACTGTATTTCCTACACCGTGTTTTGATTCTTTTTTTAATCCTGTAGAAATGGGTAAGAGTACTTTTTGGAAGGATGAAATGCAAAGTCAACTAATGATATGTAAACCGAATGTTAAAATAAACCTGAAAATCCTAATATGAAAATTTAGTAAAGACGTACTGGAAAAAAAACTGATATCTTGAAATGGATTTATTAAGTCACATAAAACGGATTTTGAGCGAAGCGAAAAATCTATTTTTGGGTGAGATAGCCATGGCGTCCTGATGGAAGGTTCCTTTTTGGTAGCTTCCTTGGGTAATCACTACTAGGATTTTCCCAGAGAATTAAACCACAGGTTATCACAGAATTCTAACTTCTGGAGCGAGTATCCTAAAGGTTTCCCCTTAAGACATCGTGTAACAACAGGGGACACGCATGTATAGACGTGCCACATAGCTATCTACACCCCATATAGAGTTAACGCTTCAATATGGCGGACAGGGAGTGGCTGGGAGCTGAGCCGCAGCCAATCTAGATGTGGCGATATCGGTACTCGCGATGTAAACAGACGGACGCCATTGCTTTCGATGACGTCACGTCCATCCTCATTCTGAAAGTCTGGAGCTCGCTCATCACCATGATACAGCGGCGCAGGGCGGGACCTGATAACAGACAGGGTGGGTCCATCAGGACGCCATGGCTATCTCACCCAAAAATAGATTTTTCGCTTCGCTCAAAATCCGTTTTTTGGGCTCAAGCCATGGCGTCCTGATGGAAGAGTACCAGAGAATTAGTGTATCGTGGTAGACTTTTTCCCTTTATAAGTGAGTGCTAAAACATTGAGCCGAAAGCATAGTGGTCTATACTAGAGCTACCGTGAGGCAGTTGCCTTCCTGCCCCCCTGGCATGGAAGTCCCCACGGGCTATGCTAAGATCAAAGTGGTCATGGGAAGGCTATTCATATAGGCTGAAGGAACAATGAGATCCATAAGATAAGTCAGAGCGATTTGGTATTCGCGTCGAAACAAACTTGAAGAAGTGGTGGTTGAACACTTCGTGTATGGAGTTGACTCATCTTCATAATTGAGTAAGTATTCGCTAAGGAAACTTACTTGCTCTATATAAATAAATGCCCGGAGTAAATCCTGGCATTTTCCTTAACCAGGAATAAAGGGTAATAAAACTATGACAATTAGTATATTTCATAGTAAGAAAGGAGCAAGGGCGACGCACAAGTAATAAAATAGACATTTTATTATATAATTGCAGGTAAATCAATACATGTCATGCAATAAATAGTAAAAAACATTTACATTGATAAAAATGTACATAGTCATAAAGGCGTGCTCTTGAGTCTGAAAGGGAAGAATCAAGTATTAGTAGGCACTCGTTCTACGGAACGTTAGTCTTTATGTAACACACGTCATGCACGTGGCATGTAGCACTCATGTGGTAATCTACTATGACATTTCACCTGAGGTAAGAACAGTTAAAGAAAACACAAGGTGGTTTCTGCTTCACTACGTATCACTTGAGGGTCAACATAGGCACCCGACGAGTTAGAGTCCCTAATAACTCACTGTTCTAAGCAGAGTTCAGAGCAGGTTTCATAACACTACCTGCGGCTACCACAAATTGTTTCACTTCGTGCACTTGTTTCGCATAATGTTTAAAGAAAACACGCGAGGATTTCCAGCCTGTATAGTTCTTGAGGCTTTCGAAATCCATACTCTGAAAGAGATTCAGAGACGAAGCGACTTTCCTAGGATCATGACCAGCGGGTGTACTGTCTGGATTCGCTCTGCGAATGAAGTAGGTGATTTTTGCTCTCAATTGTTTCAGTGACAAGTCGCTGCCCGATGTTTCTCCTTTGAAGAGTTGGCCTCCACCAAAGTTTGAAGTTTTATGAAGATAGACCTTAAGGCTCTCTACTGGACATAGAGAGGCATCTTCCTTCAAGGGGCATATCCTCCACGGGCCCCATCGTTTGGTAGGTAATTCGTTCTTTGCGAGAAACGTCGGATCAGGGAAGAGGGAGAGGTCTCCTGAATCGTTGAAAACGATATGTCCCTCTTCTCTAGATAGTGCCACCATTTCGCTGACTCGGGCTCCCGAAGCTAGAGCGAAGAGAAATATAACTTTCTGAGTCAGGTCCTTAAGAGGGCATGAATCATTGTCCAAGTTGGAGGCGAAGTGGAGAACTTTGTCTAGAGACCAAGTGATTGGTCTCGGAGGGGGTGCCGGTCGTAAACAGGCACAGGCCTTCGGTAGTTGAAGATGTCGCTAGACAGATCTATTTGGAAGGCGTATGACAAAGGTCTGGTCAAGGCCGATTTGCAAGTAGAAATCGTGTTGGCTGCCAAGCCTTGTCCATGAAGGTGAATGAAGAAGGACATGCAAAAATCTATAGTGATTTTCGAGGGGTTCTTTGCCTTGACGAAGGAGACCCATTTCCTCCAAGACGATTCGTATTGCCTTCTCGTGGATTCGGTCTTGTATTCCTCGAGGAAGTCTAGACTCTTCTTCGAAATCCCAAACCTTTTCTTAGCGGCTAGGGTGAGAAAATCATGAGATGAAGGTCCTTGATTTTCGATGATGAAGCGAAGACAGTCGACTTCTGTATTTGCTGGGAGAGAACTGGGTCCGGGAGGGGGATCAGCGTTGGCTGCATCTCCAGGATCAAGGGGTACCAGTTGCTGCGGGGCCACTTGGGAGCCACTAGAGCTGCTGTCCCTTTGAAGGTTCTCAATTTGGAGAGGACTTTCAGCAGAAGATTGGTGGGAGGGAACAGGTAAATCTTGGCCCATCTGTTCCAATCCAAGGTCATGGCGTCCACCACTTCCGCTTTGGGGTCCTCGTACGGGGCTACATATCGAGGAAGTTGATGGTTGTCGCTCGTTGCGAAGAGGTCGATCTGGAGTTCTGGGACTCGGTGAGAGATGAAGGCGAATGATCTTGCGTCTAGAGACCATTCCGACTCTATCGGGTTGTCCGAGATAGAGCGTCCGCTGTCACATTGCGGAATCCTTGTAGGTGAACTGCAGACAGGTGCCATTTCTTCCTTTCTGCCAGACGGAAGATTGTCAGGAGCACCTGATTTATCTTGGGCGATCTTGAGCCCTGGCGATTGAGACAACGCACTACCACAGAGCTGTCCAGGGTCAGGCGAATGTGTATCGACGGGGGCGGGGAGAGTTTCTTCAGCGTCAGAAGAACCGCCATGGCCTCCAAGATGTTGATGTGAAACGTCTTGAATAGGGGAGACCAAGTGCCTTGAGCCTGTTTTTGGTGGGAGTGACCTCCCCAACCCTCCAACGAAGCGTCCGTATGGATGTTGAGAGATGGAGGTGGGTGTTGGAGAGGAAGGGACCTTTTTAGGGCCCTCGCTTCTGACCACGGCTTTAGAAGAAGTCGAAGTCTGCTTGGGAGCCGTCTCTTGAGGTCTCTTCGAGCGATGGATGCGGAACGTCTCCAGACTCCCGCTGCATCCTTTAGCTGTGCACGAAGCACTGGGTTTGTGATCGAGGCGAACTGTAGAGAGCCTAGAACTTGTTCCTGCTGGCGTCTTGAGATCCGTTTGGATTTTAACAGTCGCTTGACAGACCCTGCTATTTCCTTCCTTTTCTTTGCTGGAATGGAAAGGCGGTGTGACTGAAGATTCCAGTGGATGCCTAACCATTGGAACTTCTGAGCTGGAGATAGGCGAGACTTTTTCGCGTGTATCTGGAATCCCAGGTGTTCGAGAAACTGGGTAACTTTTCTGCAGGATTCTATACAATCCTCGGGCGAGGGCGCCCACACTAGCCAGTCGTCGAGGTAGGCCATCACCTGGACGTTTCAGATGCGGAGCTGTTGTACTACTGCGTCCGCTAGCTTTGTGAATATCCAAGGGGCCACGTTGAGTCCGAAGGGCATGGCCCGGAAGGCATAGTTTTTCCGTTGGAGTCGGAATCCAAGGTAGGAGGAAGCGTGATGGTTCATTGGTATGTGCCAGAATGCGTCCGCCAGGTCTATCGAGACCGTGGAAGACCCTCGAGGCAGGAGGGTTCTGATCTGTTGAAGAGTCAGCATCTTGAACTTGTTGTTCGATATGAATACGTTGAGGGGGGATAAGTCCAGAATGACTCTGAGTCTGTCTGAGTCTTTCTTGGGGACACAAAACAGTCTCCCTTGGAACCTTGTGGACTTCACCCTTCTTATCACCTTCTTGTTCAAGAGGTCTAGCACATATTCTTCCAGGAGGGGTTTGAACGTTGGAAGAATTGCTGGAAGGTTGGGGGTGGTTGCGCCAAGCTCCAGCCTAGACCTTTCTTAAAGATGCTGTGTGCCCAGGATTCGAAGGTCCAACGATCCTGGAAGTGGCGGAGTCTTCCTCCCACCGGAAGCACTTCATTGCTTCTGGGGTCCCGAGGACTTGCTGCCTCGGCCGCTAGCTCCCTGTCCTCCTCTGCCTCTGGAGGGCCGGCGAGAGGAATCTCTGCCGGAACCCCTGCCTGAGCTTCTACCTTTGGGACGAAAGGTAGTGGAGTGCTGCTCGAAGGCGGGGTTGAAGGCCGGTGATGAGGACAAAACCGGCTGTGGGACCAACTGAAAGGTCTGTGGCGGCTGAGCGGCCACTTGGGAAGTAGCGGGTGCCGGAAACTGACGTCTGTGCTGACGTTGCTGGGGTCTATGCTTCGACTGCTTCCTCTTAGGCTGAGGACCGTCAACCTGAGAGGGCTTTCTCTTCCTAGACATGCCCCATTTGTTGAGAAGGTTCCTGTTCTCAGATGCGGCCTTGTCTGTGATCTCCTTCACTAGATCAGATGGGAAGAGGTACTTGCCCCAGATGTTGGAGGAAATCAGTTTCCGGGGTTCGTGTCTGACAGTGGCACTGGAGAACACGAATTCTCTGCAGGCTCTACGAGCTCGCATGAAGTGGTACAGATCCTTGACTAAGGTTGCCATATGAGATTTGGCAAGGACCATGTAATGGTCAGGGACTCTGGTGTCGCCAGCCATTACGTCCATCTGGATTTGGAGAGTGAGAGATGTTGCCAGCCTCTCCTTCGTTTCCTGTTCCCTACGAAGGAGGTGATCGTTTAGCTTGGGGAGGTCCTCATTAAACTGACGTCCAGCAACGTCAGGATCTAGTTTGCCCACCACGAAGGTGTGTTGTACATCCTTCCAGTGTTTGGTGTCGGGCGGGGTGACTGCGGAGAAAGGTCTGCATTCCTCCAATGCAGGGCAGGGTTTCCCTTCTTCTACAGCCTTAAAGCAGGCAGCGAAGGCCTTTTCCGTGAAGGGTATCACCACTTCATCGGCGCAACGTAGGTGAGGTACTTCTTGCTCAGAGCCGGAAGTCCAGAGCAGGTAAAGCCTCTGCTCTTAAGCGCTTTGGCAAGCATAGCCTGGGCCTTCGAGAGATCGAACACTGTTTTCTCCTTCGGTTCGGTCTCTTCCTTTGAGGATGGTTCTGAACGTAGACGGACGTAACAGTCCGGATACGCCTCAAAGCGGGGGAAGAACTCCACTTCTTCCAGGGGTATGGAACCGATCTTATCGCTGACGAAGATCTTGTCGTCAGCGATGACCATATGCTCGGCGAATCGCCACGGATTGTCGCTCGAGCATGTGGGGAGGTCCTTGATGGAGATTTTGCCATAAGGGTTTTCTCGGTGTCCTCCGAGATCTCTGACATGCGTTCATCATGTTCTGAATCCAGGTGATAATCATTCATGGACTGAGCCATGACAACATCAGGTTCCACTGTAATCTGGACTACGGGGATCTGTTCGACTGGGACCACTGAGTCTGGAGAGGCCTTTGGGAACAGCAAAGACCTCATTTCTTCTGTGGCTAGGTATGGTCCAGTGGCGTTCTTCTGAAAGCCACGTACCCACTTGCGTAGATTGTCCCGAGCAGTGTCCCGAATCTCCGCTGAGGGAGAATCATAGAATACTCTCTGTAAGCATTCTTGGCAGACCGAACAGGTGGTGGGGCCCCAGTATTTGAGATCCCCTCTCTTGTGAGCACAAGGGGCGTGTGTCCTACACACCGTGTGTCCATAGAAGTGTGGCCGACGGACCGCGCAGAAGTCGTGGTCACACCTGACGTACTCCTCCTGTAAAGGAAAGAGACGATGAGTATTGTAGAGTCATAATATGGCTCGTATATAAAGTTAATTATTAACAAGTTAATATTAACTTAAATTAATTGTGATGCACAGAAGGGTGGGTGAAAGGAGACAGACGCATGCCTCGTGTAACCCGCCCGGCTGGTTGCCGTAGCATCGGACAGTCCCAGGTGGCCGTAGGCCTCCATGGAAGGTGTCTTGATAATGGGAATTCCATCTAGAATAACCATATTATAGACTGGGCTTGAAATCTTATCAAGAAAGTCTGGGGATCATGAGATCCTAGTAAGGTTCCGGCAACCAGACGTGCCAATTACACGTAGCGTGCTGGAAAGATGAAACACGCAAGAAGACAGAGTGAAAACTGAACAAAATGTACGATTCCGTACCAGTTTGTCTGCGTTAACAAGCCGTCTAGGTGCGGTTTTTTAGGAGCTATCGCTAGTAAAGATAGCTGAGAGAAGGGGTGCAAGGCATCTTGCCGCCTCCGGACGGGTCCGGCATACCCCCGGCACGCCGGAAGCCGCTCGAGCAGAGTTTCTGGCATTCAAGAATGATCATTCTATGGTCAAAAGAAGCCAGGGTGGCGGCAGCCGGTAGCGGCGGCCGCCGGCAAGGAGCGGCGGTTCCGGCAGCCGGAGGCAGTCGGAGGGTGACAGGGGTAAGGATAAAGGAGCATAGCCGGGGCCGGGGGCCGGCTACTAGTGCCGGCACTCCGGGAGGGGTCGGCAGTGTGCCGAGGCTATGAGGGAATGGAGAGGCCATGGCGGTAAGCCGGCGGCCGGCGGCGATCCCCCGGCACTCGGGGGAAGGCGGCAAGGATAAGGAAGTCACCCGTAGCGGCGGTGATGCCGGGGTAGAGGCGGCAAGGGACAAGCACCAAAGATGGAGGTGGGATGGCAAGGCTGTACTAGCCTAGTCAAGACACCTCTGGAAAAGGTACCACCATGATAGAGGTGAATCTATCATCCTAAGCAGGGGCCGCAATGGCCGGGGGCTAAGGCAGTCCAAGAGAGGACAGGGTGTACCCAAAGAAGGGGTGGAGACTCTTCATGTCGACCAAATGATAACTGACTCCATAGCACTATGGAGGGTCTATGTATCAGAGCGGACAACACTGGGAGCACCACGGGGTCCAGCACTCCAGCCTAGGGTGGAGTGTAGGACAGGGGACATATGAAGCCTAACCTACTGGTAGGTTAGGCTAGGCAAGAGATAGGTTGGGGGGGGGGGAAAGGGTCTTCTTATAAGAAAGGATGGGTTATGTACCAGAGCGGCCACCTAGGAAGGGAGATGCTCACCCTAACCTATAGTAGGTGGACCAACTGAAAAACGGTGCACGCGTATATTTCAGCAAGGTACATAAACCAGCCCTCCCAACCTAACCTGGATTAGGGTTGTTAGACCCTAATCAAGGAAGGGAGAAGACGTATCGCAAGGAAAAGGTCAAGGACCGATTCAGCTTAAAGGAGGTGATCCTACCTTTAAGGTCCGCAACACTAAGGGAGGGGTCATTCCCTTAGGTGGGGAGGCGATACAGTACTCTGAGGAGTCTTGTCCTATCACATGTAATAGGGTACAAGATTACCAGAGGGAAGCCCTAGGGCTAGGGATGAAGAGAGCATATAGGGGTCCTATCATAAGGTTAGGTTAGCAAGGCACTCAAGATAACCTACACCCTATATGGTCCCTGAAGGCGAAAAACACTTGCATCACTGTCAATGGTATTGTAAAATAATGCCAGAATCTTCAATACTAACACTAGGATCACTGAAATATCATGCATTAACACTGGAATAGGCTCACTGGCCTAGGGGCTAAACAAAGCCTACTGGTATGGGGTCAGCGAAGACCCAACCTAATGCGTCAAAAACACGATATAAAGTTCCTAGCTATGAAGACTAAATAACTAATAGCACTGATTAGTGATTTATATACCGGTAAGGCTGTTGCGGCTAACTAAATAAGGTATGCAAGCAACAGCAGCGTCATAAAATGGCGCTGACCGGTTGGCAAAGCTCTGCCACAAATATGCAAATATTTCGAAAAGTAAGATTTACTTTAAGGTCAGAGCTTATTTAAACAATACTTAAACCTTTGTACTCAACTTTCCAGAAGAAGATGAAGCTGAAGGTTGAGACATGGTAAGGATGCAAGCAGATAAAGTCGCACAAAGGGAAAAACACGTCCATTAAAGCGAGCTACTAGTAAAAGGAATGAGGATGGACGTGACGTCATCGAAAGCAATGGCGTCCGTCTGTTTACATCGCGAGTACCGATATCGCCACATCTAGATTGGCTGCGGCTCAGCTCCCAGCCACTCCCTGTCCGCCATATTGAAGCGTTAACTCTATATGGGGTGTAGATAGCTATGTGGCACGTCTATACATGCGTGTCCCCTGTTGTTACACGATGTCTTAAGGGGAAACCTTTAGGATACTCGCTCCAGAAGTTAGAATTCTGTGATAACCTGTGGTTTAATTCTCTGGGAAAATCCTAGTAGTGATTACCCAAGGAAGCTACCAAAAAGGAACCTTCCATCAGGACGCCATGGCTTGAGCCCAAAAATATTGCTAGCTAGTGATCACACTAATTGGCAGTTTTTGTTCAATTTTGTCTATTAACAATATTGAGTTATGAATTTACTTTTTTGGATAGCAATTTTCAAAGTTTATTTCTACATAAAGAGCTTGAGGGGGGGGGGGGAGAGTCGGCGGTAAAAATGACAAACAATAACTGGAAACTATCAGCTCTCAACTTCTGTCGAAAGGACTGAAAACTACGAAGCTGGTGGTCACTAACTTGAAACATTATTATTCAATATAAATATCTTGAAAGATGTCTCTTTTATAGATTCTTGAAGGGCTTAAAATTAGTCTACTTTGCATTTCAAAGTGTGTATAATGTAGTCCTATTATTTTTATTACTTGCTACCCTAGTTGGAAAAGCAGGATGATATAAGCCCAAGGGTTCTAACATGACAAATTCGTAGATAATTTGTATTTTTCCTAACTATACAAACCTTAGATATTTAATATGTTATTTTGATTATAAAATAAATTTTTTAATATACTTACCCAGTGATTATATAGCTGCAACTCTGTTGCTCGACAGACAACTCTAAGGTAAAAACTCGCCAGCGATCGCTACACAGGTTGCGGGTGTGCCCAACAGCGCCATCTGTCGACCAGATACCCAGTTCTCAATGTAAACAAAGACTCAATTTTCTCCTCGTCCCACTGCGTCTCTATTGGGGAGGAAGGGAGGGTCATTTAATTTATAATCACCGGGTAAGTATATTCAAAAATTTATTTTATAATCAAAATAACATTTTTCAATATTAAACTTAGCCGGTGATTATATAGCTGATTCACACCCAGGATGGTGGGTAGAGACCAGTAATATATGTTTACACTTTTATGAGCTAAGAGTTTTTTATTTAATTTTAGAAGTTATCAAAATAACAAAAACAAAATAAATAGGTACCTGGTAAGGAAGTCGACTTGAACAATTACTCTGCCTTTTAAGTACGTCTTCCTTACGGAGCCTCGCGATCCTCTTAGGATGCTGATCGACCCCTAGGATCTGAAGTATCAAGGGTTGCAACCCATACAACAGGACCTCATCAAAACCCCTAATCTAGGCGCTCTCAAGAAATGACTTTGACCACCCGCCAAATCAACCAGGATGCGAAAGGCTTCTTAGCCTTCCGGACAACCCAAAAAACAACAATAAAAACATTTCAAGAGAAAGATTAAAAGGGTATGGAATTAGGGAATTGTAGTGGTTGAGCCCTCACCCACTACTTCACTCGCTGCTACGAATGGTCCCAGTGTGTAGCAGTCCTCGTAAAGAGACTGGACATCCTTTAGATAAAAAGACGCAAACACTGACTTGCTTCTCCAATAGGTTGCGTCCATTATACTTCGCAGAGATCTATTTTGCTTAAAGGCCACGGAAGTTGCGACAGCTCTAACTTCGTGTGTCCTCACCTTAAGCAATGCTTGGTCTTCCTCACTCAGATGTGAATGAGCTTCTCGTATTAACAGTCTGATAAAGTAGGATAAAGCATTCTTTGACATAGGCAAAGATGGTTTCTTAACTGAACACCATAAAGCTTCAGATTGGCCTCGTAAAGGTTTAGTTCGCTTTAAATAGAACTTAAGAGCTCTCACAGGGCATAAGACTCTTTCTAGTTCATTGCCTACCATATTCGATAAGCTGGGAATATCGAACGATTTCGGCCAAGGTCGAGAAGGCAGCTCATTTTTGGCTAGAAAACCAAGTTGTAGCGAACATGTAGCTTTTTCTGACGAAAATCCGATGTTCTTGCTGAAGGCATGAATCTCACTGACTCTTTTAGCTGTGGCTAAGCATACCAGGAAAAGTGTCTTTAAAGTGAGATCTTTCATGGAGGCTGATTGTAGCGGCTCAAACCTGTCTGACATGAGGAATCTTAGTACCACGTCTAAATTCCAACCAGGTGTAACCAAACGACGCTCCTTCGAGGTCTCAAAAGACTTAAGGAGGTCCTGAAGATCTTTATTGTTGGAAAGATCTAAGCCTCTATGCCGGAAGACCGATGCCAACATGCTTCTGTAGCCCTTGATAGTGGAAGCTGAAAGGGATCGTCCTTTTCTCAGGTATAAGAGAAAGTCAGCTATTTGAGCTACAGAGGTACTGGTCGAGGATACGGATACTGACTTGCACCAGTTTCGGAAGACTTCCCACTTCGATTGGTAAACTCTAAGGGTGGATGCTCTCCTTGCTCTAGCAATCGCACTGGCTGCCTCCTTCGAAAAGCCTCTAGCTCTCGAGAGTCTTTCGATAGTCTGAAGGCAGTCAGACGAAGAGCGTGGAGGCTTTGGTGTACCTTCTTTACGTGTGGCTGACGTAGAAGGTCCACCCTTAGAGGAAGACTTCTGGGAACGTCTACTAGCCATCGAAGTACCTCGGTGAACCATTCTCTCGCGGGCCAGAGGGGAGCAACTAGCGTCAACCTTGTCCCTTCGTGAGAGGCGAACTTCTGCAGTACCTTGTTGACAATCTTGAACGGTGGGAATGAGTATAGATCTAGATGCGACCAGTCTAGGAGAAAGGCATCTATATGTATTGCTGCTGGGTCCGGGACTGGTGAGCAATATATTGGGAGCCTCTTGGTCATCGAGGTTGCAAAGAGATCTATGGTTGGTTGGCCCCAAGTCTCTTGCATACATCCTTGTGGAGGGTCCATTCCGTTGGAATTACTTGCCCTTTCCGACTGAGACAATCTGCCATGACATTCAAGTTGCCTTGGATGAACCTCGTTACTAGTGATATGTTTTGACCTTTTGACCAGATGAGCAGGTCCCTTGCGATCTCGTACAACGTCAGTGAGTGGGTCCCTCCTTGCTTGGAGATGTATGCCAAGGCAGTGGTGTTGTCCGAGTTCACTTCCACCACTTTGCCTCGAAGGAGAGACCTGAAGCTTTTCAAGGCCAGATGTACTGCAGCAGCTCCTTGCAGTTGATATGCATGATTCTTTGACTCGAGTTCCACAGTCCTGAACATTCCCGACCGTCTAATGTCGCGCCCCAGCCTACGTCCGATGCGTCCGAGAAGAGAACGTGGTTGGGAGTCTGAACAGCCAGGGGAAGACCCTCTCTTAGGTTGATACTGTCCTTCCACCAAGTCAGGCAAGACTTCATCTTTTCGGAAATGGGGATCGAGACCGCTTCTAGCGTCTTGTCCTTTTTCCAGTGAAAAGCTAGATGGTATTGAAGAGGACGGAGGTGTAGTCTTCCTAATGACACAAATTGTTCCAGGGATGATAGCGTCCCTACCAGACTCATCCACTGCCTGACTGAGCAGTGTTCCTTCTTCAGCATGTTCCTGGATGCATAACTGGGCTTGGCTTATTCTGAGGGCCGACGGAAAAGCCCGAAAAGCTAGACTGTGAATCTCCATCCCTAAATACACAATAGTTTGGGATGGGACCAGTTGTGACTTTTCCATATTGACAAGGAGACCCAATTCCTTGGTCAGATCTAGAGTCCACTTTAGATCCTTCAGACAGCGACGACTGGAAGAGGCTCTGAGAAGCCAGTCGTCCAAATACTGTAGAGGGAGGCTCGGATGTCCGATAAATGGAGGAATTTGGCTACATTCCTCATCAGCCTCGTAAACACAAGAGGAGCTGTGCTTAGGCCAAAGCACAGGGCTTGAAACTGGTAGACAACCTTTTCGAAAACGAATCTCAGAAAAGGTTGGGAGTCCGGGTGGATGGGGACGTGGAAGTAGGCGTCCCTTAGGTCTAATGAGACCATCCAGTCTTCCCTTCTGACCGCTGCTAAGACTGACTTTGTGGTCTCCATGGAAAACGTCTGCTTTGTGACAAAGACATTCAGAGCACTGACGTCTAGCACCGGCCTCCACCCTCCCTGTCTTCTTTGACACCAAGAAGAGGCGGTTGTAGAATCCCGGAGATTGAAGGTCCGAGACTTTGACCACCGCTCCCTTCTCTAGTAAAAGAGACACTTCCCGTTTCAAGGCTCGTCTCTTGTCTTCCTCTCTGTACCTGGGAGAGAGATCGATGGGAGACGTTGCTAGAGGGGGTTTCCGTACAAAAGGGATCTTGTACCCCTCTCTGAGCAACTTCACAGATTGTGCATCTGCGCCTCTCTTCTCCCAGGTCTGCCAGAAGTTCTTGAGTCTGGCTCCCACTGCTGTCTGAAGATGCGGGCAGTCAGACTCTGCCCTTATAGGACTTGGATCCTTTCTTCTTTCCTCGTTTCCCTTCGGCACGAGCACCTCCTCTGCTGGAGGCTCTGCCACGAAAGGGCGGAATAAAACGGGACGCTGGAGTGTCCATCCTTGGTCTAGCTGACAAGGTAGGCAAAGGGGGAGCTTTGCGAGCGGAGGACGCAACAAGATCGTGAGTGTCCTTCTGCACCAACGAAGCGGCTATTTCCTTAATCAGGGCTTCTGGAAAAAGGCACTTGGAAAGAGGAGCAAAGAGAAGCTCAGATCTCTGGCACGGTGGAACTCCAGCTGAAAGGAATGAGCAGAGATTTTCACGCTTTTTAAGGACTCCGGACACAAATGATGCAGCAAGCTCATTAGACCCATCACGTACGGCCTTGTCCATGCAGGACATAATGAGCAAGGAAGTCTCTTTCTCTGTCGGAGAGATCTTTCTGCTTAGGGCTCCTAGACACCAGTCTAAGAAGTTAAAAACTTCGAAGGCCCTAAAGATACCTTTTAAAAGGTGGTCCAGGTCCAAAGATGACCAACATATCTTTGAGCGTCTCATGGCAAGGCGGCGGGGAGAGTCTACAAGACTTGAGAAGTCGCCCTGGGCAGAGGCAGGAACTCCCAAGCCGAGAACTTCTCCCGTGGCATACCAGACGCTCGATCTAGAAGAGAGTCTAGCAGGGGGAAACGCAAAGGCTGTCTTCCCTAAACTCTTTTTGGACTGCAACCATTCTCCTATCACACCCGCAAAGCTCTCTTGGACGAGCGTGCGAGGACGAGTCTAGTAAAGGCAGGAGTGGTAGACGGCATGCCTAACACAAACTCTGAAGGCGGAGAACGAGGAGCCACAGAAACAAACTGGTCCGGAAACAGCTC
>NW_027171943.1:5000-15000 GCF_036898095.1 Palaemon carinicauda
AAGTATAGTTCAACTGGTTTTTGCTCCGACGTGTCTCACAATTTAACATATCACACTGCTTCTGTGTTCTGGCAAGTGGTAAGCTACATGGCTTTGCAGTGCACGCCAGCGGGGTGGTCAAGTATTTTGACTCGGACTATAGCAGCGTAGGAGTATCGAGCAGACCCTTTTGAGCTCTTATTGAATGCAATGCACTAATCAGGAAAGGGAGACAATTATAAATCTTGTCATAATTGCTATATCAAAATTAATTGCTCATTATGTAATATTGCAAGAAAAATCTACAATCTACAGTATATGGTACCAGTTCCTGACCTAGCTAACCTAACCTCATCATAGGGCAATCCTTCCATATTATTATTACACAATGCTGCCTATTATATGGAGCAAAAATAGAGATACCTCATATGTTTTAAACAAAATTTACAGTCTTTCCTTACCTTACCACTTATCTAAATTGCAGGAGAGTGTGCTAACCTTAACCTAATCTAGGCAGTTGGATCCGTACCTTGTCAGACTATAGATAAAATAAAATTGAGGCTACTGTATATCCCAACTTTAAATAATGCTGTAGATTAAGTAAAATTATGAAGATATATCCTAACTTAACCCAACGCATGACACAAATTCCTGTTTAAAACTTAACTCCATGATTAGTGCTTTACCTTACAATGGAAGGTTTTGTAATATGAAGAATTGGTTAACATGTGATGCATTAATTTCTAGCAAAACTGGAATTTGCTTTAAAAAATGGAGAGGCCCTGGTTAATTGTCATTTTTCTCAGTTTAATGGAGTCTGGCCATAATAACTTAAGTATCAATTGATTAAAATGTGATCACTAGTTCGGAGTCTCAAGTCCAATATTTACCTTTGGGAGACTGACGGTGAGTTATTGCATATGAGTGGGTTTCAATTGCTTGGAATTTTCTGTTTTTTTGCAATGATGCATTCATCAACTTTTTCATTTAACCAATTAAGAGCTTCAAAGTACTTATGCATAAGTTACCAGGTGTACATTTATAGCATCTATCCCCACAACCATTTCTCTTCTGTTTCATCAGGACGACCGTATGATCCAGGAGTTCCTTAAGCCTCTGGTGATCCGATGATGATTCTGCATTAAATCTATCATTCCTCCTGGGGATCCGATTAGCATTCAACGAGTCATTCAGTACTTAATTTGCAAAAAAAAAAAAAAAAATGGCATAAATATGCATGTCAACCTACGAAAATGAGATTTGTCACACATAAATGCTAGATCTACAAAACAGACATAAGAAAGTGAATAATTCTCCCACATGCGCAGTAGACCATTTACCCACATTCTGTTCATATCAGCGTGTGGCCAAGTTCCTCTGTGCTTGTTGCTAATGGAAAACTTTTTCTGTTTTGCAGTTTTTTGCAGTAATTATTGCTGGATAGTATTCTCTAGTGCTGCTTAAATGTCACTGAATATTTGTAAATAGTTTGTGTTTTAACGAGAAATAAATGTGAATAATCATCTCGGCACCTGTAGAATGAATGGTTGTGTAAGTGAATGTATATTTGTGTATACATTTAACATTTTTCACTCTAGTTATTTTATATGTATTTGATTTTTTAAATATTGCACTCCATTTTTCATTTGTTCCGTAATTGGAATACAAACCTATGCAATTTATTTAGGGGTGTTACTTTCAGCAAAGCTGAAATGACGAGCGATTAAAATTTAGCGACGGTTAGCTACCCCTTCCACTAGTAAGCGGGGGTAGGGGGCTACACACAAAAGTGATTTAGCTCACTTTGCTTTTGGCTCGGATGTTGAACGGTCGTTGCCGTTCTTCATCCTCACCAAGTTATATTTTAGATTGTCATTAATGCTTTCTGATGTGCTTTCTCTTTAAAAGCATGTGTTTGTGTTGACTTATGCCGAACATGCGTTCCTACCCTGGACTTGAAGGCCAGCCCTGCGGTACCTTCATGTCATCTGTGGACACCAACCGCCACACTTTGTCCTGCCTGCAGAGGTCAATGGTGTGATAGTGTTAACAAGTGTAATAAGTGTCGGTAGTGGTCTGCCCCCAGTGGGAAAGGTTTGGGCGTCAGTGAAAGAAGTCTAAGCGGGATATTTCCCCTTCGAAGGTTCCTTCGAAGGGAAAAAATCCAAGACCCCTTCTTCTGCCTCCTGACCTTCATCTAAGCTCCTGCTCATTCGGCCTCTTTCGAGAGACCGTCGAGCAGTAGCGTAGACCCTTTAATTTTCGGCTAACCCCGGTCTTTAAGAGTGTTGCTTCCCCTAGCGAAACGGCCCCACATCTCCCACCGGATGAGGCCTTGTCTATGTCTTCTATGTTAAAGGTGTGGTTGTCCTTGGGTCTTCTGGGTGCGCCCTCCAAGTACTCCTTGCTGAAATTTATCCTCCACGGTGCGAGTGTGCTGCCATCGTTGACTTCAAAGGTGGATCCTTTGTCTCTCGTCGACGTTGTGGTGTCAGAGGAGTCTTCTGTGGCCGTTACTGTCGCCCCTGCCCATCCACTCTCCAGCTTTTGCTGCCAACTCTTGTTTCCCCAGTTCCTGTTCATCCTTCGAGAGGGAAACTAAGTCCATCGTTGGTCTCTCCCGCGAATGTTTCTCTCCCTTGATGGAGTTCTCCCATAGAGACTCCTCTTCGGAGGACTGCTGCTCAAGGTCTGCTTGCTGATCCAACGGCTCATAGAGGGCATCTGTCGCAGAGCTCGCCCTCCACTTTGCCTTAGAGGTGACCCTTCACTATCGGTGAAAAGGCGTCTTTTTGGCACTTCAGCCTCGTCTTCGCAGCTGTCCCTCTCAGGGGAGCCACCGCTTCAGTCATCTTCTGGCCCTCGACCTTTGTTCATCCCTGGTCTTTCTCCTGACAACGCTGCTGCTAGTCCTCGAACTTTGGCCCTGGACTCTTCTGCGGATTGTTCGCGATCCCCATTGGATGTTCGTCCTTCCAAAGGGCACATCCCTGTTTCTGTTCGACCTTCCAGCTGACTTGCCGCCACCGCTCCTGTCTTGTGTACAGCCTCTGGATGTTCTACCCAAGTGTTCAGCTGCGAGCCAACGCTCTCCAGCTTGCTAGCACCCTGCAGTGCACCAGCGCTCCACAACAGTACGTCCGCGCCAGCCTGCTCTCCAATGCTTTCAAAAAGTGTCTTCGCTCCAGCGCGTCAGCATTCTCCAGTGCTTCTACCTTTGCCTGATTGCCAGCCTTCTCCTGCTCGTCCTCAGTGCCCTCTAATGCTCCAGTGATCTCCAGATCGCCGGCGCTCTCTAGTGCAACCTCGCCGTTCCAAAGAGCAGCTTTTCCCTGCTTGCCAGCGATTAACTGTGCTCTCCAGCTCGAGCTCTCCAGTTCGAGCTCGTCAGCGCTCCCCTTCGCAACAGCACTCCTTCAGACATCAGAGCTCTCATGAGCAGCCTCGTTCTCCGGCTTGCCAACGCTCTCCTGTACAAAAGCGTGCTCCTAACCAATGGCGCGCTCCTATACGTCACCACTCTCCCAAGCGCCAGTGCTCCACTGAGCGCCAGCACTCCACTGCATCCCAGTGCTCCACTGCGCACCAGTTCTCTCCTGTGCCAAAGCTCTCTCGTTCATCAACACCCACCAGCCATACTGCATATTCACCGGGAACTGCGCGCCAGCGTCGTCCTGTGCAGTGCCATACTGTGTACCCGCTCTCTGCTCCTTTTCTAAAATCTGTACACCAGTATCCTGAGCAGCGCCTTATAATGTGCCAGAGCTCTCCTGCACACCAGCGCTCTTCTGCGCACAAGCGTTCCCCTACCCTTCAGCGGTCGCCTACGCGCTAGCGCTCACCGGTCCACTTGCGTCACGGCCATGAGCAGGTTCTAAAGGCTCCTAGGGAACATTGAATCGACAGGTCACCATCACCTCATTCCCCTCTCCACAAACGCATTACACCAAGATCGCCGGGAATGGGGGAAGGGGCTTCCAGAGAAGGGTTCAGGATCCCAAAGCTGCCTTCCTCCAAGGCAAAGCCATCAACAGTAGAGACTCCTCGCAGGGAACCCTCGGTCCCTTTCCCTCCAGGGGATCAATCTGACAGTGCATCAGTCAGTCAGCTGCCGTGATTCAGTGCTATGTTCAGAACACTGTTGCAAGCCTTTAAGCCTGCTCTGTCTGCCAGCTCTTGGAAGCATTCTACAGCTCCAGCAGACTTGCTGCAAAGAACCATTGCTGCTTCTGCTCCCCTGAAGAGGAAGAGAGGAGTCTCAGATGTGGTCACATCTACGAGGGTAAAGCTGACTTGTGTTAGGCCATCGAGGCTTCCTGCTCCTGCATCTTCTACCGGACAGTCTCCTACCTCACCTCTACCGAGGGAGTTACGCGAGGAATGGGCTTCCTCTCTTCCACCTTCGGAGGAAGTCTCCCCTAGCACAGAGAGATCTCCACCACCGATGGAAGTCAGAAGGGACATGACAATCTGTCCTTCCTTCCTCAGAAGGAACTCAAGGAATCCAAGACTCTTCCAAAGTCCTCTTCAAGGACTTCTAAGCCAACAGATACAGCCACTCACTTGAGGAATGTCCGCGACATACCTTTGAGAAGAGCTTTCGGAGGCTGGAAGAAGTTGACTTTGCTACAAGTCCAATGTCGGAAGGAGAGCAGAAAGAGTCAGAACCTGCATTCTGGCAGGTTCTGATTTTGAGGGTTCTCAATGGGTACCCCCACGAGAGGCAAAGATACAGTCTTAGACCGTGTCTTTGGCACCCAGAAACCCTCAGACCAAAGCAGCCTTGCCCTGGTCTCAGAGGCTGAAAGGTGCCAGGTGAACCAAGCGTGTGTCACACGATCATACATAGTAACGACATTTCATTTTGTGTATATATTATGCTTGTATCTTCGCTCTCCCCTCGCACTGACAAGGACCTGAAATATGTCTGTTTTTCTCACCGTTAACTGTTAACCAGTGCGGTGTCGGTTGAACGGGAAATATCCTGTTATGTCTTTTATGCCTTTTTTGCATGAAGTTTATGTATATAAAAGCGAGCATTCTGTAATAAAGTTACTCGGTTGCTTTCATCCTGCCTTTGAGTCACAACCTTCTCTCGGCTCATCACACAGGGCTAAGATCGCCCTACAGCTCTCCGAGATCTCCTCCTCTCAATGTTCCAGCTCTACCACTAAGCTTCTCTCACCTCCTAGTCTCCAGCAGAGGAGACATTTCGAGATCTTAAATGAGTCTCGTCCAGCTCTTTCTCTCCCTCACTCTTTTGAAGAGCTTACCAAAGGAATCTCTCGAGTTAAACTCCAACCGATAGGTCTCATTCTCGGCAACCGAGATCCTTAATCAGGAGGAGGTCACAAAGTACACCATGCAGGCCAAGCGAGGAGTTTGAGGCCATATCTCAAGAGATTAGCCACAGCCCGTCCCTGTGTACCTGTACTTTTTGTCAGCACAGGGAGGAACAAGACGGTTACTAAGAACACCATCTCTACTTGGATTTGCAAGGTCATAGACTATGCCCTGAATTTGGACCCTTCTCCTTCACGTCACCCCAGAGCTCTCAATCTTTGGGGCGTAGCTATGTCTCTGGCCTTCAAGAGCAGGTTCTACAGGTTGGGGAGTGGAAAGTCTGAATACGTTTACCGCCCACTACCTGCAAGACGTGACCCACAGGAGGCTCTATACATTCTCTATTGGCCCTGCGGTGCCAGCACAACAGCAGGTATGATATCTCAAGCTCTAGTACAGCTTCCTAGTACCATCTTCATTTCCTTTCTATCTTTATTCCTTACTTAGGTACGATTCAAAACTTTAATATAAGTAGGTTTGAAAATCTGAAAATGGTACTCTAAAATACTAGCATTTCTTAATTGGTAACAGCTAATTAGAAAGCACATTTATAGAAAAATTATTGCTTTCACGTAAATGATCAATCATTTTTACACAATTCAAGTATAAAATTAACACCCAAACCATAATTACCATATTTTTTATATTTTTATTTAAAAAAAAATTATATGACTTTCCTAAAATATTTTACATTCATTATCATCTACTTTTTAATTATTTCAAGGTTTAGCAAAAATATTCTGATTTGTTTTAGTAAAACTTTTAATCATTTCCCGACATCAAGCAACAGACTAGAAGCATTTATCTGGTATAGTTTGGACGTAACGATTAAAAAAAAAAATAATAATTTTTGAGTGCGTCGCTTTTGCCCCTCGATAGTTTGGACTTATCCATTAAAAAAAAAAAAATATGCAGCAAAAGAGTTGTACCTAACCACTACTTCAGACTGGGTGCAAATGCGAGAGGAATAAGAGAGTGAGAGGTTCAATCACTTTTTTTTTTTAGGAAAAATTAAATGGTATATAGATTTTTTTTTTCAGAAATATGGAGTCCTCCCTTAAGCCCTACAATGTCCTACCTGTCAACAGCCTTTTGTGTTTAGACCTCAAGTCAATTAAGTATTTTGGATGCTATTGACACACTGGCAGTAGGTAATGTTCCGAGTATTGTCCATTCAGGATAAGGTGGACGTCTTCTTACCTTTCAGTGGACGTCTTCCTACCTTCAAGGGGAAGGTGGACGTCTGCATCTACCATTCAGGGGAAGGTGGACGTATGCATCTACCTTTCAGGGGAAGGTGGACGTCTCCGTCTACCTTTCAGGGGAAGGTGGACGTCTCCGTCTACCTTTCAGGGGAAGGTGGACGTCTCCGTCTACCTTCCAGGGGAAGGTGCACGTCTCCGTCTACCTTTCAGGGGAAGGGGTATTTGTTTACAAGAGCATGCTCTCAATTTACTCCAAAATTATGTAATCACACAGCTTTCCTCTTTCTGTACAGTAATTAGGAGGTTCTTTAAATGATGGGAAAGCATAAAATAGCAAGATATGTTGCGCAAGGGGGAAGGGGCATGGGTGGGTTGAGGAGGTACTAAACGACCTAGAACCAACATCGTCAACATAGTCAATCAAAGAGAAGTTTGTGACGTCAGCATACATTTGGTATATATTGAAAATATATACTAAATAAAAATGGACCAATTTCTCAAAAGTGTCACTATTTGTGAATTGTATATTTTATTTGGTAAATACTAGACAACAAATCTACCTTTCAGGGGAAGGTGGACGTCTCTACCTTTCAGGGGTAGGTGGACTTTTCTGTCTACCTTTCAGGGGAAGGTGGATTTCTCCGTCTACCTTTTAGGGGAAGGTGGACGTCTCCGTCTAACTTTTAGGGGAAGGTGGACGTCTCCGTCTACCTTTCAGGGGAAGGTGGACGTTTCTGTCCACCTTTGAAGGGAAGGGGGATGTCTCCATCTACCTATTAGGGGACGTTTCCGTCTACCTTTCAGGGGAAGGTGCAAGTCTCCGTCTACTTTTCAGGGGAAGGTGCACGTCTCCATCTACCTTTCAGGGGAAGGTGCACGTCTCCGTCTACCTTTCAGGGTGAGGGGTATTTGTTTACAAGAGCATGCTTTCCATTTACTCCAAAATTATGTAATCCCACAGCTCTCCTCTTTTTGTACAGTAATTAGGAGGTTTTTAAATGATGGGAAATCAAAAAATAGCAAGATATGTTGAGCAAGGGGGGGAGGGGCATTGGTGGGTTGAGGAGGGACTAAACGAACTAGAACCGACATCGTCAACATAGTCAATCAAAGGGAAGTTCGTGACGTCAGGGTACATATGGTATGTATTAAAAATATATAATAAAAAATGGATCAGTTACTCAAAAGTGTCACTATTTGTGAATTGTATATTTTATTTGGTAAATACTAGACAACAAATCTATCTTTCAGGGGAAGGTGGACATCTCTGTCTACTTTTCAAGGGAAGGTGGACGTGTCTGTTTACCTTTCAGGGGAAAGTGGACGTTTCTGTTTGCCTTTCAGGGGAAGGTGGACGTCTCTGTCTACCTATCAGGGGAAGGTGGACGTCTCTGTCTACCTTTCAGGGGAAGGTGGACGTCTCCGTATACCTTTCAAGGGAAGGTGGACGTCTCTGTCTACCTTTCAGGGGAAGGTGGACGTCTCCGTCTACCTTTCAGGGGAAGGTGGATGTCTCCATCAACCTTTCAGGGAAAGGTGGACGTCTCCGTCTACCTTTTAGGGGAAGGTGGACGTTTGTCAACCTTACAAGGGAAGGTGGACTTCTTCGTCTACCTTTCAGGGGAAGGTGGACATCTCCGTCTACCTTTCAAGGGAAGGTGGACGTCTCCGTCTACCTTACAGGGGAAGGTGGACGTCTCCGTCTACCTTACAAGGGAAGGTGGATGTCTCCGTCTAACTTACAGGGGAAGGTGGACGTCTCGTCTACCTTACAGGGGAAGGTGGATGTCTCCGTCTATCTTTCAGGGGAAGGTGGACGTCTCCGTCTATCTTTCAGGGGAAGGCGGACGTCTCCGTCTACCTTTCAGGGGAAGGCGGACGTCTCCGTCTACCTTTCAAGGGAAGGTGGACGTCTCCGTCTACCTTTCAAGGGAATGTCGTCTCCGTCTACCTTTCAAGGGAATGTCGTCTCCGTCTACCTTTCAGGGGAAGGTGGACGTCTCTGTCTTCCTTTCAGGGGAAGGTGGACGTCTCCGTCTACCTTACAGGTGGAAGGTGGACGTCTCCGTCTACCTTTCAAGGGAATGTCGTCTCCGTCTACCTTTCAGGGGAAGGTGGACGTCTCCGTCTACCTAACGGGAAGGTGGACGTCTCCGTCTACCTTACAGGGGAAGGTGGACGTCTCCGTCTACCTTACAGGTGGAAGGTGGACGTCTCCCTCTGCCTTACAGGGTAAGGTGGACGTCTCCCTCTGCCTTACAGGGTAAGGTGGACGTCTCCCTCTGCCTTACAGGGTAAGGTGGACGTCTCCCTCTGCCTTACAGGGTAAGGTGGACGTCTCCCTCTGCCTTACAGGGTAAGGTGGACGTCTCAGTCTACCTTTCAGATCCCTACTTTACTCAGTTGGGGTTCTAATCTTAGTGATATCCTGATTTGCTAGCTCATTGGGTAGGTTTCTCGAGAAATAAGACTTGGCGGGTCTCTCTCTCTCTCTCTCTCTCTCTCGCTCTCTCTCTCTCTCTCTCTCTCTCTCTCTCTCTCTCTCTCTCTCTCTCTCTCTCTCTCTCTCTCTCTCTCTCTCTCTGTGCTGTGTTTCAGTGTCCCATATATGTAAAGTTTCTATGCTTCACAGATGGAGACATCCTCACGTTCAGCTCCACAATGGATATCTCAATACATGTGCTACCCTAAATGATAGATGCACAGCAGTGGTATTACTTGTACCAAAATTATATAATCTGTAGGTATTTGGTACCTAAGGAAAGTAAGTAGATGATTGTTAGCATTGTTCATTACCTCCGCAAAGAAGTTGGTAGGAGGTTATGTTTTCGCCACTGTTTGTGTGTGCGCTTGTGAACAGCTTCCAGGCCACAATTTTAATCTTAGAGTAATTAAATATGCAAGGATTAACTGATGGTAAAAGCTGGAAATGATTAAATTTTGAAGGTCCAAGTTAAAAGGTCTACTTCAAGTAATCAACCATAAGTTTGGACATCGTATTCTTTGAGACTTCAAATTTGGTTCATATATGTGTATGAAAATCTACGCCAATTATTACATGTTAAAGTCAAAGGTCATGGTAGAACAAGGTTTTGAGAAATAATCTTTTAAGGTGGAGGTCTTGCTGTGTACTAAGTGCCCACTGAATGCCCCTCAAGTGGAAAAATGTCAATAGGCAAACTCAGATATTTTAGAAACTGTAAGAGTTATGAGTCTCACTCCATCAATGCTGTTTAATAAGTAACATTGCTCTTTTGAAAGGTCCTGTTAGATTATTGTAAAAGCAAGAAAGTCATTCAATTTCATTATTATACAAAATGGTGGGAGATTTTTTGGAAAATTTTCACAAATGTTTTATTTAATTTCAGGTGCATCTTGAGCAATGAGCTATGGGAGATTGAAAATTGAATGTTTTTAGTATTTTGCTGCTCTCCAATGAGATCATAGAATCTACAAAGAAGAACAGCTAGCTG
>NW_027171943.1:25000-65000 GCF_036898095.1 Palaemon carinicauda
ATCTTGGTGATTTCAACGCTCACCATAGGGAGTGGTTAAATTATTTTTCTACTGATTGCCATGGTTTAAGGGCTTAAGACTTTGCCTCTGAATCAAGTTGTAAGCAAATCTTAAGTGAAGCTACTCTCAGGTCTGGTAACTGCTTGAACCTAGTATACACTTACTCCCATGGTGTTATAACAAGTAAGGTTGGTTGTTCAGTAGGGATGTCTGATCATGGCTTGATTTGTTTAGTAATTAAGACTAAGAATCCTGTCCCTGATGTGTCATACTCGTGCAAGATATATTTAAAATCTCAAGCAGATTGGAATGGCATTTTGAGGAAATGCCAACAATTGTATAAGTGTTGAGCCTGTTGTTCTTTTGAATGAGATCTGGTCAACATAATTGATAGACGTGTCCCTTCTTGTGTCCTAAAGTACTGAGTGAGAGAGAAACCATGGTTCAATGATTTGTAGATGTGTTTATTTGGAGAAGCAGGAAACCTATCCTTTTTGGAAGGGTAACATCAGATTTTACTTGGAATAACCACTCAGCTTAGATCTGTTGCTCAGAGAGCTTATGCTTCAGTTGGAAAGGAATACGATTTGACTAAAGGAAACTCCTGGTACAACCTCCAGAACTTAAGTGGTGAGCTACCCTTAAATCTACACACTTTGGTGTAAACTTATCAGTTTCTACATACATACATACATATACCAAAGGCACTTCCCCCAATTTTGGGGGGTTAGCCGACAACAACAAGAAACAAAACAAAAAAAAGGGGACCTCTATTCTCTACGTTCCTCCAGCCTATCAGTTTCTGCTTTTCTTAAATCTGATGGCTCTGTCACTCACCGTCCAAAGGAAAATGCTACCCTATGGCTGTGTTTGACAGTAAGCAGAGTAATGAGAAACTCTAATCTTCATTATTCTTTTCCCAAGGTTAAACTAGTTTAAATTTTTGGTCCTGTGGAATTAAAGCTCTCTTGATGGACCTTGATGCTTATGGAGGTGTAGACTCAAATGCTATTTTTTCTTTATTTTTTATAAAGACTGCTGATTTCTAAGCTCTTAAGTTGTCTTAGTTTCTGCAAGTTAGTAAGAAGAGGCTCTTTTTGCACTTATTGGAGAATTGGTTTTGTAACTCCATTAGGGAAATGTATTTTTGGTAGCTCTAGCCTTGCTGATTACCACCCAATTTCCATGTTGGAGGTGGTAATTTGTTCCCTAGTCTGCTGTTTTGCTTTTGTAAAGGCCTTGGAGCATGTGATGCCCGTTTTACAATCTCCAATGTTGGGCAGAAATTCCTTGATTGTGGTTAGGAAGTTCGTATAAATGGCCTTGATTTTAGTGATTCCTTTGACTGTTTTAATCATGAGACCCTTATTTTCCAACTCGACAGTTTTAACATTATTAAATCTTTAAGAAATAGATTATAAGTAGTTGTTGTTGATGGACACCATAGTGAGGATGGGAATGTGATATCTAGTTTTCCTTAGGATAGTGTTCATGGTCCATTACTTTTCATACTATATGTACTTTGCCCTAGAACAAATGTAGAGGTGATGGTGTTGCGACTCAATCTGCCTGAACTCATGAATGTAGATCTGGGGTTGCCGAATCCCTTAACAGAGATCTAGCAGAAATTAACGCATAGTTCAAATTATAGGGCATGAAGTTGAACCCTAACAAAACTCAAAGTATGATTGTAAGTAGGTCGAGAACAGTGGCTCCTCAACATCCTGATCTCTGCCTTGATAATGTTTCTCCAACTCTACAAATATTAAGAAAATTGTAGATGTGATGCTTGATTATGGATTTACTTTAGAGTAACATATCCACTTTGTTTGGCTTATTGAAAAAGTCTTTTAAGATTTTCGGTGATAGATCTTTTCTGTAGTGTTTTAATTCTTTCATTCAACCTTGTTTCGAATCTCGTTCTCCTGTCTGGTCTTCAGCTGCTGTATCATTGTAATTCGTTTGCAAAAATTGTGTTATTAGATTTCTTATTCCTGATGTTATTACTCTCTGGCACTGTCGTTCAGTTATTTCTTTATGTTGCATAAGATTTTTCATAATTCTAACCATCCTGTGCCTCTCTGTATGTAGTACCAGGTATGCAGTTAATTCTAACAGTTACGATTTTTCCATCAAAAGGCTGAATACTACACTGTTCTAGAAGTTTTATTCCAGCGGTGACCAGATTGTTGAATGATCTTTCTAATCAGGCAGTTCAAACTTTCAACAAATGTTATGTTGTACAGGTTGACACAAGTCTCTCTTTATAGTCTATATATGAGATCTATTTTAAACATTGTTGCCTAACTTAAGATATTTCATATTTATGATTCATACCTCTCATGTAGTTTATTCATTTCCTTTTTTCCTCTCCTCACTGGGCTATTTTTCTATGCTGTAGACCTTGGGCTTATAGCATCCTGCTTTTCCAACTAGGGTTTAAAGCTTAGCTAGTAATAATCATCATAATGATAACAGTATTATTATTATTATTATTATTATTATTATTATTATTATTATTATTATTATTATTATTATTATTATTATTGACAACACCTATGTAAGTATTGGTATATAGATATACTAGAGAAGTAAGAAATACCAATGATAATTTTGGTTTATGTTTCAGAATAACATTATTATTTCCTTCAGCTTATCTGAAAATTTCATATGAAGCCCCCAGAGACTAGAATTATTATTCATTTTCAGTTAAAGGGAGAATCAAACTATGCTCTTTAAGTATTTCGATTTTTATTTGAATAAGTTTACATATTGTTTGAAAAACTTATTCATTTGTATAATGGGATTCAAGGGAAAGTCATGAGTAAAATCAATTTAAATATTTATGCAGGGAATCACTGTATTCAAGGTCTTAAATAGTATTGCTAAGCATTAGAAGGCTAATATAATTTTCTCTCTCTCTCTCTCTCTCTCTCTCCTCTCTCTCCTCTCTCTCTCTCTCCTCTCTCCTCTCTCTCTCTCTCTCTCTCTCTGGGAATTAAGGTTATATCCACAATGCAAAAACGTACCTGTTTCGAAATAAGTTTAGATTATTGTCACTTTTTTTCTCAAGGAGTTTTGTAAGTTTAATTTCACAACTTGAAATCAAATAACTTTTAGTAATTTTCTTTTAGATTAATAATTTGTTTACAAAAATATCAGTTTTAATTATTCTGGCATGTAAAATATTCTAAATGCTTATTTGCCGTATAAAATCATATTTTTTTTTCTTCAAACTAGTGAATTTGTGTTTCAAATCACTAATATAACAATTACTATCAAAAGAATAAAATCACTTGTTTACTGTTTTAAGCTTTGCATATTTATATAAAAAAATTTAATTAACTGCCTCTTACTCTAGAATATAGCTTATATAGTTCATAAGTTGTAGTTTTGGAGCATATTACAAATTAGGTTTATATCAAAAGGTTTCATGGAAGGGTTGTAATTTAATTTGAGTTGTAGCCTAGTACTTTAATAACAGTTGTAGTTTGGCACCATTTCACAAATTAGTTTTATATCAAAAGGTTTCATGGAAGGGTTGTAATTTAATTCGAGTTGTAGCCTCATACTTTAATAACAGTTTTAGTTTTGGAGCATTTTACAAATTAGGTTCATATCAAAAGGTTTCATGGAAGGGTTGTTATTTAATTTGAGTTGTAGCCTCTCACTTTCATAACAGTTGTAGTTTTGGAACATTTTACAGATTATGGTAATAATTAAAAGTTGTATGAAAAGAATATTAATTTAATTTGAATTGTGGTAGTCTTAGGAGAAGGAATCCCATAAGTGAAGTAGGTTCAAATCATCATTCAAGGAATAATTTCTATAATTAGAAGTTCCAAGAGTTTGTTTTATGTAAAAAAAAATCAGGCTTAAAATACTAGTTATACTTAAGGAAAGAGTTACGATTAATATTTTGTGAATAGAATGCTCAGACACATTTGGTTCTTGATACGTAGTCTAAAATTAGAAGAATTTTGGAATTACACCGAAGGCTTTGCTTCAGAGGGGGAAAGAAGAATTAGGCAGTGATCAATAGGACCATGGGAGGAGTAATTACCTATGGGGAAGCTCAAAGAAAACTTTTATGGGTTTCTCGAGACAGTTTGGTGAAGGTGTATTTCAAAGGTTAGCATTTTTAAGATGATTTAGTCTACAGATTTAGTGGGTCACGTTTTGGTTGACATTTTCCATTGTAATAGAAATGTGGATTGTTTCTTTTAAACTTGTTAAATGTGTTTCTTATGCTAAGATTGCTTTGCAAATCTAAAAAAAAAAAAATAACTTCATATGAATTGAAAATCGTAATTTAAATATATCAAAGCTTAAAATCAGTTGCATTTTATTTGAAATAAAGAAATTGTAATGTCATTTACGTTTTTATTAGATACGAATATTAAAACTTAATTGTGACGTGAGATGCTTTGTGTATTTTGTACATTTGTTATAATTATTATTTCAACTATTTTGTAATTAGGTGATACTTGATAAGGTGTATTGCATAATAATTGGTATGGACGAAAGTACATGAAGATACAAGAGCAGGGGTCCTTTGTACATTGGTTAGAATGATTATTTCAATGATATTGTTTTAAATAATAATCGCTACTTGATAAGGTCTATTGCATTATAATTGGTATGGACGAAAGGGTTTGAAGTTATAAGAACGGGTCCTGCATGATAATTTATCGCAAAAAGGGGGACATGCTAGTGTTAATGGTATAACTACATATATTGAATAAGTAAAGGTAAATGACCCAGCATTTTGAAGTCTGTGATATGGGAATTATTGACTACTATTGTCCTATCATAGATTCATTGTAGTTAGAGAGTTAGAAAAGATTCATTCATGATATTGAAAAAAAGATATTTAAATATCTAATTATAATCAGCTTCTTCATCCACAACAGAAATTATACATCTTCAGTTGAGCAATCAAGTAGTAAAGGGCTTTATTATTATTATTTTTTATTTTAATATACCCCATAAGAAAAGTTAAAACCCCAAGGTTTTGTTAATTTCTCAAAACGTAGACATGTAAGTCATATATGAAAGGTTTAGTAGACTATTTAAATATGCACAGGATCACATTAGTAGTAGTATTGATACTAGTGTCAAAGATAGACTTTGTTTGCCTGTATAGTTACAATGATGCATTTCTATGAATAGTTTCCTTAGCAGAATTATTTCAGAGTTGAGCTCTTATTATGTAAGACTGGTCTTGCCTATCTATTTCTATTTTGAAAATGGGAAAAATCTTTATAATTTAACATTTATTTTGAAGGATAATTAGAAATAACTCCTATAAACCGAAGGATTGGTCAACTTAAGATCTCTCATTTCTGTTATGAATGAAGTAGATAATGCTAGTTAGCTCTTCAAACATCTTTTACTCAATATGAATGAACCCTTTCTTGCTGGGATTATAAGGAACCTAGTTATTAATGCCCACATTACTGACGGCAAAATATTGTGCCATCTACCTTTACTCATTCAATATGTAGTTAATAATTTTATCAGTGATATGCCTTATTTGGCCATGATTATCTTTCAGGATCCTTGCTCTAGATCTCAAAGTATTTTCGTCTCTATCAATTATTTTTGTGATATACGCAAGTAGCGCATATTATTTGCAATAAAATATTTGAAATAATTATTTTATCTCATATTTTATATTGGTTTGTTGGCTTTAATGCTTTTTAATATGGCATGTCTACTGCTTAGCGTTTTCTATTTCGGTTTGCTATATGTAACCAACTTTTTGAAGCATCATTAATATATTACTATACCATGAAAAAAATGTATAGAACTATTGTATACTAAGATTTATTTACCATACTCAAACATTGTAACATCTTAAGAATTCGGAAATAAAATGCATATAAATATTTCACAATTTCTAATTGAGTTTCCCCTTGATACATAAAAAGAAAATGGATTGTAAAGAAAACTGAATTTAAAGAAAACGTAATTTAAAGAAAACGGAGTAAAAAAAATGAAACTAACCTGCTATAGGAGTATTCTCCCTACATTAAGCCTCATATGACAGAGTGTTCTCCATAAACGCCCCCCTAACCCTTCTAACAACAGTAAAAAGCCTTATTCCCATGAAAAAATAGTCCAAAAGGCTCTCGAAAGTCCTTTTTCTCAACTAGTCCCTTGTTCATTTGGACTGTTAAACCCCCATACATAGTTGGTTCACCCCCAAACCGGGGTATGAGTGAAGTAGTACCAATGCTTAATGAATATATTCAAAGTCAAGATGGCCGAACTGTATCTTGGTAAGTCATTTTGAACCAAAGTCCACTTCTTAGTCTAACTGTCTGTGAAGTAGGTTATATCCTGATTAAATCATTATAATAATTCCCTTATTATTTCCATTAAGTAATATTCCTCAAAAGCCTCTTATTCAATCTAAAAGTTAAATTAGAGTTTTAGGTACAAATATATACCTAAATATAAACTTAAAAAGCTTCCAATTTATACACTATGGACGAAGAAAAACTTAAGAGAAATTCGTTAAAGAATTTTATTGCAGAAGATTGAATGCCAAACATTGACAGGTTTCGGTGTGTTTAGTTTAGATATAATGAAAAAAAAATACAAGAACTATGACGTCAATGACATATATATGTATCAATTTTATGAAACCCCATTTTCTGAAAACTTGAAAACCCCCTAGATAAGAAAGAAAACGTAACATTGTCATGTATTAGGTTATGACTCGACCAAGAGAAGCTCTTAGGCGAGTTACCCTTCATCAATAATGACGTCTGTACCGTTTTCTTTTATCTCAAACTGTCACCCGTTTTCTCTTTACAGCAACTACAGGGGTCACTAAAGTTTTCATCCTTTGAAGTTACATATTTCATGGCTGTGCAAGTAAGTAGTACATTATCTAAGAGATAAAATTATTAATAAAAAAGAAAGAAAAAGGAAAGCCCACCAAGGCCATCCCCTGTCCCACCTAGTAAGCAGAAACTTAATGCAAAAGTTTTTTTTTCTTTTTTTTCTGAGCAAGCAATGTTACTAGGCCCTTGAATGCTTTCCTTTTTTTTTTCTTTTTTTTCTTTTTTATTAATAATTTTACATACAATGATATTATGATTGCAATTTAAAGACTTCAGGGATAGTTTAGAGCTCTCTTGAAGTTAAATGGTAATACATTTATGTTAATACATAACTATAAGGCAATTTCCAGTAACTATAGTTAAATTAATTCTTAAATGGAACATGGAATTTTAAACTCAGCCAAGAAACACCATTAGTATCTGTAAAATACAAAACAATCTAAAAATATAAAAGAAGTAAAACAGCCATTTCCAAGCCTTTGTGCAATTTCAAAACGATCCATTACTACAGACACCTGAAGCTCTCTCAAAAGCAGACAAGATTCACAAATGCCAAATTTGCCTCCCTGTCTCGTCCCATTTAATGCACATGATTGAGTCAGGTAAATAGGAAGAGCCGTGCAAGGCTACTGCCCTGACCATCCTTGCTACTTCCCCCAGCAGACAGTCAGATCGGACCGAAGTACGCATTCACCTTACAAGTGGACACCCAAATCACTTTAGCTGTGTAATAGAGTTTTCGAATATTTACCCTTGGAAAAGTTTAACCTGTAATTTTAGAGCTTTCAAAACCCTTGGAAAAGTTTAACCTGTAATTTTAAAGTTTTCAAAACCCTAGGAAAAGTTTAACCTGTTATTTTAAAGCTTTTAAAACCGTTGGAAAAGTTTAACCTGAAATGTTAAAGTTTTCAAAACCCTTGGAAAAGCTTAACCTGAAATTTTAAAATTTCAAAACCCTAGGAAAAGTTTAACCTGAAATTTTAGTTTTCAAAATCCGTGGAAAGGTTCAACCTGAAATTTTAGTTTTCAAAACCCTTTGAAAAGTTCAACATGAAATTTTAACGTTTCCAAGACCCTAGGAAAAGTTTAACCTGAAATTTTAGTTTTCAAATATTTACCCTCTGAAAACTGTTAGTACTTCATAGCGCTAAAGATACATTTTTTTTAAACAATACAAAAATATTACTTTATGAAAATGTCTTTCTTTTCTCTTTAAAATAGCTATGGAATACATTATTCTAATTGAATATTTACTTACTTTATGAAAATGTCTTTCTTTTCTCTTTAAAATAGCTATGGAATACATTATTCTAATTGAATATTTACTTACTTTATGAAAATGTCTTTCTTTTCTCTTTAAAATAGCTATGGAATACATTATTCTAATTGAATATTTACTTAAAGTTGAAGGTAGATTGGGTTAATACAACTCTTTAAAACCAAACTTAGGCCTATAACCAATACCGCAAATATATACAATACTAGAACCATGAGACTTATAGACCTATAGAATCATATATAGTCAACCAAACTATATTCTATTCTCAACCTAAGATACTTCATTATACTATCTTCAGCTTAGAATAACTTATTACAGTAGGCCTATACTATCCTAAGCATATAACCCCTTAATATATCATCATTATCTTATAGCAATTTATAATAAACTCATCTTATAATATCTTACTATACTATACGCTGCTCACAATTCTTACTATAGGCCTACTACCAAGAACATATATTCTCTGAGTAAGTTGTCCTCAGAAAGTAATCAATAGGAAATAATTACTTATTATTTTATACGTTTTTTTAATACTTAGGCCTATTTTACGCAGGTCCTGTGTAACTTAATATATCAAATTACGAACAAGCTATATTTATTATTATTATTTTTAAAAAATTCGTAGGCCTATTTTACATAAGTCCTGTGTAACTTAATATATCAAATTAGGATCAAACTATTTTTAATAATTAAGATAATATGATACTATATAGATTTCTGTCCTTAACAGACTTTGGATTAATCCAACTCGAAAGGAAGTTTAAAAAGCACTTTTCTTTAATGTTACCAGACTGAGCTCAGACACAGGAGACAGACTCACAGATGGAGATCACAATTTAGGAGTATGATATTCTCTACTGAAAACCGACAAAAGATGAACAGATATTATATAAAAAATATGATTTTAATATTGGTCGAAACATAAGTGTCTCTGAGCTCGTAAATATCTTTCGATGTTAAGATAATTAAAAACGAAAGCAAATATATCTTCAGATAATCAAATAATTAGCTTTAATACTCATTAGTTCACCAACATAATGACATTTAATAATGATGAATTCATTGCACGTTTTAATTCCTAATACAAGAAAAAAATAGAATCGTTTTTCTTGATTAACACAGGAACAGGAATTATAACTTCTATAAGAGTTAATTATTTTTAAGATATATATTTATAAAGAGCGAAGCATCAAACTCTAATCTCTATGAACAAAATGACAAATTATAATAATCTATCATATATTTCTCAGTGACTTTATGAAGAACGAAATTTCACTCCTTAGATAATTCATCATATCACGCAATTAATACATAAAAGCTCTAAAATCGATATAATATTATATTTAAAGATTTATCTAAATTAATATAAAAACTTAACTTTAAAGTTGATACAGTTTTCTCAGAAAATCCATAATATTTAGACATGTATTAAAATTTTAAGTGATATTTTACTCTATAACACATTGAAGAATATAACATTGGTTAGCTAAAATAATTTAAGTATATATATCTTTATATACTCTGTTTACTGAAGCTAAGGATTTTACTCTTGGAAAATACTTTTTAAAACAAACTCGAGTTTGAAGCCTGCCAATGGGCTGACTTGGTGTCGTACTTCTTAAGTGGATAGAGGATATTTTTTTTACCTTTTTATAGTGATATGAACTATTTTTAGAAGCTACACTAGATAAATTACAATGCAATACCCACCCTAATTCTACATGAAAAAACTACTATTATAATTCGTACCCATCTGCATAAAAAAACTAAAATAAAAATCCTTTGCGTCTAACTTTCTTAAGGAAACAAAAAGTCTGACTTCCATAGTCCACCTCGGGACATGATCTATAGAAGGGAAATAGGCCTATTTTCACCCATAAGAATTTCACATCCATCACTCAATACTAGCACAACTATCCCTTATTCCTTAGAGTGGAATCTAAAAAAACTATCACAGAACAAAATCCTAACGTTCAATATTTGCAAACTCTTATCACAGTTAAATCAGATACTGAGATTAAAGATAAAGATTTACTGGGTCTGAGTCTTTATGCTATACTGATGTGCTTAAAAAACAATTAATTTCGTTACCAATGAGAAATTATAACAAAAACATTAACCAAGGGAGATTAGATTGAATTTAGGAATATAACAAAGGTTTTGGTCCTAAAAGGACATTCAGCAAGCGAGTGCAACTGAGGTACCCTTTGAAGTGAAACTTATAAGAGCTTGGACGATAAGCTGGAAGAATGAAAGCATGAAAGGAGGAGGTAATGTTGAAGGGTAAAGAGATAGTGCAGCTTACAGTATGACCTGAAGGAACGCTGCCAGGATCCTTGAGTAACGCCTATAGAGATACCTAAGAGGTGTACTGATGGTACTACCCCCTTATGGTTTTAATGAGAGAGAGAGAGAGAGAGAGAGAGAGAGAGAGAGAGAGAGAGAGAGAGAGAGAGAGAGAGAGAGAGAGAGAGAGAGAGAGAGGGGGGGGAGTTACCCTATTTCCCAGAGAGAGAGAGAGAGAGAGAGAGAGAGAGAGAGAGAGAGAGAGAGAGAGAGAGAGAGAGAGGGGAGTTACCCTATTTCCCAGAGAGAGAGAGAGAGAGAGAGAGAGAGAGAGAGAGAGAGAGAGAGAGAGAGAGAGAGAGAGGCGAGTTACACTATTTCCCAGAGAGATTTTAACCAAATATAATTCTCAGTTAAACACTCAAATTATTATGATGATCCTTCAAGGGCAAACCACTAAAACAATGTATCCTCGAAAGTTGTGGGCACAGAAATATGTACTTACAAGGTCAATAGTGTGTACTTTGTGTTTGGCAAGATTGAATCTTTAAGAGACTTCGAAAGACATAACATTTGACATTGTACTGTAACATTACAAATAACAAGGTTTGTTATTACTCTGATAAATATCCATAGTCTGAGTGTGAAGAATTTAAAAAAAAAAATTCTAAGCAAAGTTTACTCCAGTTTCAAATAGGATCCATTGATATATGTTATTTAATGAATTAAAAGAAAGACTGGTAAGAATGTTATACAATCTAACAAATGAACAAAAGTTAAAATGGACAATTCTAGTCAAAATCTAAGTTAGTTTCAAATAGGATAAATTGACATATGTTTTTTTTTAATGAATTAAAAGAAAAACTGGCCAAAAAACCAGACAATCTAACAAAGGAGCTAAAGTTAAAATGGTTACACAAAAATGTCAGTTACGAAACAAGTTTATAATCTAATATTCTTTTATCTATAAATTGTCAAGATATTCAACCATTAAGATAGTTTAGGGATCAAAAAAGGAATTATTTATATCTAAGGTATTAGCGAACTTTTGATTATGATATCCTAATCATTATGAATTTTGTAGGTGTAAAATACCTAATATGTCTCTTATAATGTTGTGAATTTTCACTAAAGGATACTGTTTGAAGACAGGGGTATTTCTGCACATCAGTATAGCATCAGTAAGCTACCCAGAAAACAATATATTTTTAAAATCAGGTTACGAGGATACGTAAATAAAGCAATTGTATGGCAATGGAACTACCATACCTTGACCAATGTGATAAAAAATCTTCACCATAAATCTAGAAAACTTTGCTTTTAAACCAGTTTAGATTCTTTGTCAACAATTTATAAACTTATTCCTTATACCAGATCACTTTACCCACCCTTTAAACAACACAATCACACACACACACACCTATCTGTACAGCTTTCCCATTAATGAAAAGATATTCGAAAACTTATTACACAATAAATCTAAAAATGATCAAAGTGTGGTTTATCCCTCCTTTATGTCAAGGGCACAAACGACACGAGACAAGAAACAAAATGGAATTTATGAACCGAGCTGTGCACCTTTTCGGAGAGCCCAGGTACCTCGCCATAATAGAAAGTTCTGAAATGCAAGACTTGAAAATGACTCTCTTACCACATGTCTTGAAACACTTACGTTAAGTACACTTATCATTAATCTTCGACATTTTAATTATATTTGAACTTGAAGTTTTTATGAAAAGTTTGGAAATAACAGTCACCACTGACTACACATTAACTTCAAAAAGAGCATGAACATATCTGGAGAACTTTAAATTACAATCAATTTACATTAATTAGATTTTCCATTACTTACATTACACAGTTCATAAAATGAAAAAAAAAAATATATATATTTATGTCATTGACACAAGTGCATACAACTGCTAGATATTAAAATAATAGCACCAAAACCTGTACATTTGACATTATAACCTCCTACAATCCAAACTTTTTAAACAAATTTTAAAATCTGATAAACTATGACAAATCTTGAATGATTTAGGCTTTTGAGCAAATTAATAATGGTATAACACAGCAATCATTTTCTATGACTTTAGCGCTCAGAATAAAACCTACACTGGCAAAACAGCTAAATCAACAAGCAGACTAAAATTCAAAATATTTCCCAAGACACGCTGTCGGCCTTTGGCAAGTAGAATATATTCAAACAAACATATTGAGCTACAGCTCTCAAGACACCAGTAAAGGAATGAACAAATTCTGTTCATAGGGTATAAAATAACATTCTAAAAGAACAAGTCATTACTCTAGTTATGATCAGGATCTACCTCATGAACCCTTTAGCCCTTTTTATGGTGAGGAATAATATGGCAAATGCTGATGCTCAAAGAGTAGGGGGGCAGAGGGAGACTTATCAGCCATATGAGGCTAGTGTCTTTTTTTTTTTTATAACATTTCCAATTATGGGATGAGGAAGGATCAAGGATGGGGAGTGGGAGATCTGAAATTGGAGGTGAGCATCAAGTTTATATAATGGAGAACTTCAAAATCCACCTTTACTTTTAAAAATTAGCATGTTATTCAAGGTATATTCATGTAGCCCCCCCCCAAAAAAAAAAGAGAGAGAGAGAGAGAGAGAGAGAGAAGAGAGAGAGAGAGAGAGAGAGAGAGAGAGAGAGAGAGAGAGAGAGAGAGAGAGAGAGAGAGAGCTTAAGGTATCTGGAAATTGAAGAAGCTTCCTAAAATTGGAGTGCCCATTAAAATGCATTTAGTTTATATCACCTCTATCTTACACAATCCCAAATCCTACTCTCATATACACAATCTTATGATTCTAAACTCAGTTTCCTTCATTGAGCTAAAAAGAAACACTTAACAATAAGGTTGCATTGACCCAAGAAATCAAAATGCTCATCTAACTATGCAATTCAATGCTGAAGTTTTTCAGTAATCAGCTGCTTGCTAAGATCGCCTTCTAATACACTAGATTAGCAAAAGAACCTTTATAATATCAATCAATGGCCACACCATTAAGATTCTATTTCATGCAATAGCTCTAGATTTAGTGATTCATAAACAATGAAAGTTTTAAGAGTTGACTTTAATACCTGCCATTGCTTAATTATTATTTACCATAACAGTACAAACTATTAAGATACTTATTTCCTTCAATTCCTCAACAACCTGAATTTATAACCTTCAATATCCAGTAGGATCAGATGGAACTTGAAAGAGCCGGTAGGAACAGAAAAATAATGGAAAATGCAAGTAGGGTCAGAAGGAGCAGATAGGGTCAAAAGGAGCGTGTAAGGGAAGGTAGGGTCACAAAGAGCAGGGAAGGTTAGAAGGAACGTGCAAGTGTATGTAGAGTCAGAAGGAATGTGCAAATGCAGATAGGGTCAGAGGGAACTTGGAATCACAGGTAGGGTCAGATAGAACGTGTAAGTGCAGATAAGGTCAGAAGGAACGTGTAAGTACAGATAAGGTCAGAAGGAACGTGTAAGTGCAGATAAGGTCATAAGAAACGTGAAAGTGTAGATAAGGTCAGGAGGAACGTGAAAGTGCAGGTATGGTCAGAGGGAACGTTGATGAGACCATTAAGCAATGCCTACTATGGACCGAAGGGTGTACTCCGAAGGCACTACGCCCTAAGGATTTAATATATTTGATTTTATATCTAGCCTTTCAATAGCTTAAATCCTATAACCTTTAGTCTCTCCAGCCTATGTTTCATAATAATTATGTTCAATGGATGTTAAGTAACCTATCTTTCAATACTTTCTCCACCATTTAATCTATTGTTTCATTAGCTAGCTTCTCCATTACTTCGATCACTTTAGTTCCTGAGAGAGAGAGAGAGAGAGAGAGAGAGAGAGAGAGAGAGAGAGAGAGAGAGAGAGAGAGAGAGAGAGAGAGAGAGATCTAACTGTTGCAAAGCAATAGAAAAGGTCAAAGGGAGGGTGGGTATTGACTAATATTTAAAAATAATTCATCATCAAAATTTAAGAAATACAAAATATCACACTATCCTTTATCTTTAGAATATAAATCAAAATAAGTATTCTAGTTTGTTTCCATTCTTAGAAAACATAGAATTACAAAAGGGAATACATTATTTTTAATAAAAGGAGAGAAAAAGGTAACTACTGTACAAGGTTTCCCATTAGAAATATACAAGAAATTTAGGGAATATTATAAAAATCATTTTCTTATTTAATAAACAAAAAGGGGATGAAGATAATATATCGACAGTTTTATGATCATTTGCCAGATAGTATAAGATGAAAAACTAAAGGGGCTACATGTGGACAACATACCTTGAATACCATTGACACAGAAGTTCGCTTTTAAATATCCCCCCAAAATAAAAGTGAAATTATTGGAAATGTATAAATCTTAAATCAAGCTATGACAAAGATTTTGCTAATTAGATCTTAATTCACAGAGCAATGCCAGATAACTCTGGAGCCTAAAGATCGACAAGAAACTGGAACTCTTGAGAACAAGAGTGATTGAAAAGATGAAACAAGGTATTACTTGTATAGAAACAAGAAAAAAACGAGGGACTTGAAATAATCGATACAAGGAGTGCACATTATAGCTCCTTAGAGCAAAGTGTGTAGGGGATAATTCCATAAACAATGTATTGCTATAAATAATTCCATAGACAATATAGTTCTCTGATTAACTTAAGAGAACAAGGAATATCACAAACAATTTCATTACCAGGTGAATGCCCAAGGCAATCCATTGAAAGTATTCTAAAAAACAATGAAGACCAAAGTGTCCAGAAAAACTTCCAAGACCAAGAAGGGTCATGAATAACTGAATGGCCAAAGGAATAAGACACAAATAACTCCATAGACAAAGTGGTGTCCTGAATAAACCAGTGTGTGTTACGAAAAATTCTGTAAATGAAGGAATACTAAAAACTAGCAAACCAAATAAGTACAACAGAAAGCTTATTGAATCAAGAAACGCCTTAAATAAATCCATAGATATGATTACTGCATGGTGTAATGTGTATACCAAATAACCTAAAAAATAATGTGGAGCCTAGATTTCTCCACAATCCATGGCTAAGGAGTTTCTCAAATAACTTCACAGACCAAGAAGTGCAAATCGGAACTAAGGATTATAATCATGAAAGCTTGGTAAATCAAGGAATTACTCAATAGCCAATCTTTGGACAAATCGGAATTAAGGATTATAATCCCAAAAAATTGGTTAATCAAAGAATTACCTAATAGCCAATCTTTGGACAAATCGGGACTAAGAATTATAACCAAGAAAGCTTGGTAAACCAAGACATTACCCAATAGCTAATCTTTGGACAAATCGGAACTAAGGATTATAATCACGAAAGCTTGGTAAACCAAGGCATTACCCAATAGCCAATCTTTGGACAAATTGGAACTAAGGATTATAATAACGAAAGCTTGGTAAATCAAGGCATTACCCCATAGCCAATCTTTGGACAAATCGGAACTAAGGAATAAAATCATGAAAGCTTGTTAAACCAAGGCATTACCCAATAGCTAATCTTTGGACAAATTGGAACTAAGGATTATAATCTTGAAAGTTTGAAAAATCAAGGCATTTCTCGATAGCCAATCTTTGCCAAGAAAAAAATCCTGCAACAAAGGGAACTCTGAAAGACATTTTTAAACAGAATGTGCCCAATACAAATCATGGATACTAAAAAAAGTGGGTAAAAAATATATCTTTATAACAGAATTATCTGAAAAAGAAATGTGTTAAAAAGGATTGCTCATAAACATATCTATTGAGAAAGGAATGCACAAAGTAACTCAACAAACAAAAGCACAAATAAACACAAGAACAAACCAAGGAAAAATTCAAAATCTCTTAAAACCAGAATGGCCCTTGGAAAACTGTCAGCTAGAGTTGTGTAAAAGTTTCCTTAAGGCAGGCATAGTCTTGAAACTTGGAAAAACCTTGTAAAACTTCCAAAAATTGTCAAGGAAACATTAGGAATCTAATGAAACCAAACTGGCTTTTTCATAAGAATTTCCTCAAGGCAGGCACAATCCTAGAAATTATATAAGCCTTGTCGATCTTTCACAAAAACAAACCAAGGGAAATTTTTGAATCTCTTGAAATCAAAACTGCTAGAGTGGCCTAAAAATTTCCTTAAGACAGGCATAATCCTGAAACTTGGAAAAGCCTCTTGAAACTTAAAAAAAATTAAAAACAGGTCATTGAAAAATTAGAAATAAACTAAGCCTTTCAAAACTATCAGATAGAGTGGCTTAAAAATTTCCCCAAGCTAGGAATAAACCTGAAACTTAGAAAAGCCTTGTAAAACTTTTAGAAAACAAGACGAGGTAAATTAAAAAAAAATATATATATATCTTGAAACCAAACTTGCCATCCCAAAGATGTGCTATAGAGGCATAAAGATTTCCATAAGGCTGGCATAGTCCTGAAACTTAAGAAAAGATTTGTGAAACTTAAAAAAGCAAGTCAAAGAAAAACTAGAAATCTCTTAAAGCCAAACTGGACCTTTCCAAAACTGTCAGACAAAGTGGCCTAAAAATCTCCTTAAGGCAGGCATAATCCTGGAACTTATAAAAAGCCTTTTAAACCTTTGCAAACCTAAATATGAAGGAAAATATTTTGAATTATTTGAAGACAATAACATCTTACATGACTTTCTTAAAAATGTTTTCAACATATGAGTGCCATTGAAGTAAAACATTTATTTACTGGTGTCCATAGGGTGAAGATCCCAGAAAACCAACATGAGAAATTATTACCATTATTAAGAACGAGTTATTAGCTGCGACTGATATTATCAAATCACTCAATTCTCAAGATACCTAGAAATATGATATTTTAATTATAAAATAAATTTTTGAATATACTTACCCGGTGAATATATAATAGCTGCAACTCTGTTGCTCGACAGACAAAAAACAGTAAAAACTCGCCAGCGATCGCTATACAGGTTGCGGGTGTGCCCACCAGCGCCAACTGTCGGCCAGATACCACTCTCGATGTAAACAAAGACTCAATTTCTTCTCATCCCACTGCGTCTCTATTGGGGAGGAAGGGAGGGTCGTTTAATTTATATATTCACCGGGTAAGTATATTCAAAAATTTATTTTATAATTAAAATATCATTTTTAAATATTTAACTTAGCCGGTGAATATATAATAGCTGATTCACACCCAAGGAGGTGGGTAGAGACCAGTTAAATATGTTTACATCGTATAAGCTAAGAGTTTTTATTTCATTTTGGAAGTTATCAATATAACAAAAACAAAATAAATAGGTACCTGGTAAGGAAGTCGACTTAGACGATTACTCTGCCTTGTAAGTACGTCTTCCTTACGGAGCCTCGCGATCCTCTTAGGATGCTGACAGACCCCTAGGAGCTGAAGTATCAAGGGCTGCAACCCATACAACAGGACCTCATCAAACCCCTAATCTGGGCGCTCTCAAGAAATGACTTTGACCACCCGCCAAATCAACCAGGATGCGAAAGGCTTCTTAGCCTTCCGGACAACCCATAAAAACAACATTAAAAACATTTCAAGAGACAGATTAAAAGGATATGGAATTAGGGAATTGTAGTGGTTGAGCCCTCACCCACTACTGCACTCGCTGCTACGAATGGTCCCAGTGTGTAGCAGTTCTCGTAAAGAGACTGGACATCTTTCAAATAAACACTGACTTGCTTCTCCAATAGGTTGCGTCCATTATACTTTGCAGAGATCTATTTTGCTTAAAGGCCACGGAAGTTGCTACAGCTCTAACTTCGTGCGTCTTAACCTTAAGCAAAGATCGGTCTTCCTCACTCAGATGTGAATGAGCTTCTCGTATTAACAATCTGATAAAGTATGACAAAGCATTCTTTGACATAGGCAAGGATGGTTTCTTAACTGAACACCATAAAGCTTCAGATTGGCCTCGTAAAGGTTTAGTACGATCTAAGTAGAACTTAAGAGCTCTAACAGGGCATAAGACTCTTTCTAGTTCATTACCTATGATCTCCGATAAGCTGGGAATATCGAAAGATTTAGGCCAAGGACGAGAAGGTAGCTCATTTTTGGCTAGAAAACCAAGTTGCAGAGAACAAGTAGCTTTTTCCGACGAAAATCCGATGTTCTTGCTGAAGGCATGAATCTCACTGACTCTTTTAGCCGAGGCTAAGCATACCAGGAAAAGAGTCTTAAGAGTGAGATCTTTCAGGGAGGCTGACTGTAAAGGCTCAAACCTGTCTGACATGAGGAATCTTAGGACCACGTCTAAATTCCACCCAGGAGTAGCCAAACGACGCTCCTTAGTGGTCTCAAAAGACTTAAGGAGGTCTTGCAGATCTTTATTGTTGGAAAGATCTAAGCCTCTATGCCGGAAGACCGATGCCAACATGCTTCTGTAGCCCTTGATAGTGGGAGCTGAAAGGGATCGTCCTTTTCTCAGGTGTAAGAGAAAATCAGCTATTTGGGCTACAGAGGTACTGGTCGAGGATACAGAAACTGACTTGCACCAGTCTCGGAAGACTTCCCACTTCGATTGGTAGACTCTAATGGTAGACGCTCTCCTTGCTCTAGCAATCGCACTGGCTGCCTCCTTCGAAAAGCCTCTAGCTCTCGAGAGTCTTTCGATAGTCTGAAGGCAGTCAGACGAAGAGCGTGGAGGCTTTGGTGTACCTTCTTTACGTGTGGCTGACGTAGAAGGTCTACTCTTAGAGGAAGACTTCTGGGAACGTCTACTAACCATCGAAGTACCTCGGTGAACCATTCTCTCGCGGGCCAGAGGGGAGCAACTAACGTCAACCTTGTCCCTTCGTGAGAGGCGAACTTCTGCAGTACCTTGTTGACAATCTTGAATGGTGGGAATGCGTAAAGATCCAGATGTGACCAATCTAGGAGGAAGGCATCTATATGTATTGCTGCTGGGTCCGGGACTGGAGAGCAATATATTGGAAGCCTCTTGGTCAGCGAGGTTGCAAAGAGATCTATGGTGGGTTGACCCCAAGTGGCCCAAAGTCTCTTGCACACATCCTTGTGGAGGTTCCATTTGGTTGGAATTACTTGACCTTTCCGACTGAGACAATCTGCTAGGACGTTCAAGTCGCCCTGGATGAACCTCGTAACTAGGGAGATGCCTCGACCTTTTGACCAGATGAGCAGGTCCCTTGCGATCTCGTACAACGTCAGTGAGTGGGTACCTCCCTGTTTGGAGATGTACGCCAAGGCCGTGGTGTTGTCCGAGTTTACTTCCACCACTTTGCCTCGAAGGAGATACTCGAAGCTTTTCAAGGCCAGATGAACTGCCAACAGCTCCTTGCAGTTGATATGCATGCTCCTCTGACTCGATTTCCACAGACCTGAGCATTCCCGACTGTCCAGTGTCGTGCCCCAGCCCAAGTCCGATGCGTCCGAGAAGAGAACGTGGTTGGGTATCTGAACAGCCAGGGGAAGACCCTCTCTTAGGTTGATATTGTCCTTCCACCAAGTCAAACAAGACTTTATCTTTCCGGAAATCGGGATCGAGACCGCCTCTAGCGTCTTGTCCTTTTTCCAGTGAAAAGCCAGATGGAATTGAAGAGGACGGAGGTGTAGTCTTCCTAGTGATACAAATTGCTCCAGGGATGACAGCGTCCCTACCAGACTCCTCCACAGCCTGACTGAGCAGCGTTCTTTCTTCAGCATCTTCTGGATGGAGAGCAGGGCTTGATCTATTCTGGGGGCCGACGGAAAAGCCCGAAAAGCTTGACTGTGAATCTCCATCCCTAAATACAGAATAGTTTGGGATGGGACCAGCTGCAACTTTTCCAAATTGACTAGGAGTCCCAATTCCTTGGTCAGATCTAGAGTCCACTTGAGATCCTTCAGACAGCGACGACTGGAAGAGGCTCTGAGAAGCCAGTCGTCCAAATAAAGGGAGGCTCGGATGTCCGATAAGTGGAGGAATTTCGCCACATTCCTCATCAGCCTCGTAAATACGAGAGGAGCTGTGCTTAGGCCAAAGCACAGGGCCCGAAACTGGTAAACCACATCTTCGAAGACGAATCTCAGAAAAGGTTGGGAGTCTGAGTGAATGGGGATGTGGAAGTAGGCGTCCCTTAGGTCTAGCGAGACCATCCAGTCTTCCTTTCTGACCGCTGCTAAGACTGACTTTGTGGTCTCCATGGAAAACTTCGTCTTTGTGACAAAGACATTCAGAGCACTGACGTCTAGCACCGGTCTCCACCCTCCTGTCTTCTTTGATACTAGGAAGAGACGGTTGTAAAACCCCGGTGATTGAAGGTCCGAGACTTTGACCACCGCTCCCTTCTCTTGCAAAAGAGATACTTCCAGTTTCAGGGCTTGTCTCTTTTCTTCCTCTCTGTACCTGGGAGAGAGATCGATGGGGGACATCACTAGAGGGGGTTTGCGTACAAAAGGGATTTTGTACCCCTCTCTGAGTAACCTCACAGATTGTTGATCTGCGCCTCTCCTCTCCCAGGCTTGCCAGAAGTTCTTGAGTCTGGCTCCTACTGCTGTCTGAAGTTGCGGGCAGTCAGACTCTGCCCTTAGAGGACTTGGATCCTTTCCTCTTCCCTCGCTTCCCTTCGGCACGAGCACCTCCTCTGCTGGAGGCTCTGCCACGAAAGGGCGGAATAAAACGAGACGCTGGAGTGTCTATCCTCGGTCTAGCAGGCAAAGTAGGCAAAGGGGGAGCTTTGCGAGCCGAGGACGCAACTAAATCGTGGGTGTCCTTCTGAACTAAAGACAAGGCAATTTCCTTAACCAAGACTTCAGGAAACAGGCACTTGGAAAGGGGAGCAAAGAGTAGCTCAGATCTTTGGCATGGCGTCACTCCAGCAGACAGGAAAGAACATAGAGACTCTCGCTTCTTCAGGACTCCGGACGTGAATGAGGCGGCAAGCTCGTTGGACCCATCACGGACGGCCTTGTCCATGCAGGACATAATGAGCAAGGAAACATCCTTATCTGCAGAAGAGATTTTCCTACTCAGGGCTCCTAGACACCAGTCTAGGAAGTTAAAGACTTCGAAAGCCCTAAATATACCTTTAAGAAGGTGGTCCAGGTCCGATGGTGACCAACAAATCTTCGAGCGTCTCATGGCAAGGCGGCGGGGAGAGTCTACAAGACTTGAGAAGTCGCCCTGGGCAGAGGCAGGAACTCCCAAGCCGAGAACTTCTCCCGTGGCATACCAGACGCTCGATCTAGATGAGAGTTTAGATGGGGGAAAGGCAAATGCTGTCTTTCCTAAACTCTTCTTGGTCTCTAACCAATCTCCCAACAGCCGCAAAGCTCTCTTGGATGAGCGAGAGAGAACGAGTTTAGTAAAGGCAGGTACGGTAGCAGGCACCCCTAATACAAACTCCGACGGCGGCGAACGAGGAGCCACAGAAACAAAGTGGTCAGGGAACAACTCCTTAAATACAGCCATGACTTTTCTAAAGTCCAAGGATGGTTGAGTTGCCTTAGGCTCATCAAGTTCTGAAGGTTGATCCTCTTGTGATTCAGCAACGTCCTCATCTGATAGCTCCTCATCCGATAACTGATGAGGAAACGGCAAAGGAGTGGGCAACGTTTGACTCGCCGAGTCCGGTCGCACTGGTGCATGCGTGACGGAGCCGGACGCAGCGTCATGGAACTGCTGCACAGTCTGTGAACTGTCAGCAACCATGGGTGCGCGAGGACGCACAGCGTCCACCCGAGACTGTTTAGACCGTCTGGGTTGTGCAGTCAACACCATACCGGGTTGCGGAGGTTGACGCACCACGTCAAAACAAGTCACCTCTGATGGTTGATGAACGTCCTGAACGTCAACAACCACTTCCGTGCTTCGCCTAACGTCAACGTGCGGCTGGCAACTCACACTGGGTCGCATCGGTGGAGGTACTACCCCAACTGGTTGATGCGAGAAGGCTACCTCAACGTCAACAGGACGCACAACAGACCGCTTGGATGGTTGTTGGCCAGAAGGTTCAGCAGCAACCTTCTCCGCATTGAAGTCCTCCATCAAGGACGCAAGCTTGGACTGCATGTCCTGCAGCAATACCCATTTAGGGTCTGCGGAAGCAGGTGCGGCAACAGACGGGGTGAGCGACTGAGGCGGCACCGCTTTGCCTCTCTTAGGCGGCGAGCAGTCATCAGATGACGGCAACGAGTCCGAACTGTCCCAGTGGCTACAACCGAGACGTTGGACTTGTCCTGAAGGGACCGATTTACGCTTCAAAGGTCGGGAGACCTTGGTCCAAGGTGTCATACGAGAAACACCTTCGGACGACGAGGTAAAAATGGGCTCTCTCGTCTTACGTTGGTAGGGGCGATCTTGGGGAGATACGCCTGATACCATAGAGGGAACGTCTGTTCGCTGATCAAGGCCTCTCGAACCCATGAGTCGTACGACATTGCTTCTTCCCTGGGCTTGGGAGCTTGCAAGAGGTCCCGGACTAGGAGGACGACAGGCACGAACAGACGAACCCTCAAGCGCAACACTGTTCACAACACTTTGAGAAACACTAGGCACTTTAACACTTTCCGCCGCGGCACTTTGGCACTTTAGTTCCTTTACGTCCGCCATGAGTTGATTGCGGTCACTTGCAAGGGCCTCAACTCTCTCCCCCAAGGCATGGATAGCACGCATCATGTCTTGCATCGACGGTTCCTGAGTGCTAGGAGGGGGGTTAGGAACAACCACTACAGGGGAAGGATTAGGTTCAGGGGCATGTGGAGAGGAAAAATCTACCGACCTAGAAGAACTTCTCCTTAGCCTATCTCTCTCTAGTCTGCGTGTATATTTCTCAAATTCGAGAAAATCGAATTCCGAAAGGCCCACGCATTCCTCACACCGATCTTCCAATTGACAGGTTTTACCCCGACAATTGGAACAAACAGTGTGAGGGTTGAGAGAAGCCTTTGGAAGACGCCTATGACAGTCCCTAGCATTACATTTTCTGAACTTAGGAACTTGTGAAAGGTCAGCCATTTTGAATTAGTCAAGGGAAAATTCCAAAAAACGATCTAAGTCATCAACAGTTAATCCGATCCAAAAAAGAGTTCAAGGATTTATTTGAAGAAAAACACCTGTACTGCGAAAGCTCAAACCAAATTAAAGTACTTCACCAAATATGATGTGAAAAAACTCCAGGTTCAACAGCGAGTAAAGTACGTCTTGTCGACACGTCGACAGAGAAGAAATTGAGTCTTTGTTTACATCGAGAGTGGTATCTGGCCGACAGTTGGCGCTGGTGGGCACACCCGCAACCTGTATAGCGATCGCTGGCGAGTTTTTACTGTTTTTTGTCTGTCGAGCAACAGAGTTGCAGCTATTATACATTCACCGGCTAAGTTAAATATTTAAAAATTCAATTTAAATCCTTTCCTCCACTAACCATTGGAGCAAAAGGATTTTAACTATTCATTAAAGAGGAGACGAACAGAGAGCCTTCAGACAAAAAATATCTAAAGGAAACTAAAGATGTGAAAACATTATTATGTCTCCGAGAGATTCATAATTTTCATAGAAAAAACATAACAAATATATCATGAAAAGAGATACATAAATATCAAGAAGGTCTAGAGTATCATATTTCAGGACTCGATTAGGAATAAATCTACAAGACAGATATCCTTTTGAATTTTGTAAAAAAGCCTTAACTCCTTAAAAAAACTAGCGTTTTCAAATCATCAAACCATTAACAATTAATCAATGATAGAATATCAGTCTTCAGCAAGATCCATTACGAGAGACTTCAGAAGACTATAGAATCTCCCAGAGAATAACTTTCGGGATAGAACAACATAAATTTGGGCAGAACCTTCGATTATCATCCTTACTGACAACATAAACTTGATACATTCTCCAAATTTAACATCATACATTCAAACAAAATTAAGATGTAAGCAGATAATGTATATCATGTGCAATTCTTCAGATTATTCAACATCATGAGCAGGCTTCACATCGAAGAGCAGGGAAATTGGCACTAAATTACTTCTGGTCAAACTTGACTATTCACAAAAATCAACATCTAAGCAGATAGCTCCGAAAATCTGTAACAAATATCATACCTTTTATGTCAAGGTTTATCAGATGTGTTCTAATTAAAAGCAAAGCTTAATAACCAACACATATTTACAGACAAGAAGGTCTAATGGAAAGTAAAGATAGACACAAAACCTTAAAATAGCATAAGCTAAAACAGGGTAAGAAACCCAAAATTGTTAAGTAGCTTTCCAATCTATCAGCTTTAGTCCAATATCCAGAGGTGCCACGAAGAGCACAATATTACAGATATAAAGTGAAGAATAGAAATCACTGTATAATAAAGATCTTCACCCAGCAGCACCTCACCTGATTGAGAAACTGGTCATTAGCTGAACATTACGTCACAATAAAATTTAAGATAAAATATCTGGATTTGTGGCAGTATGTTTTAAAAACAAACAGTATACCATTTAATCTAACTAAAGAAATAAATTGAACTAACGATACCACAATGCTTGTTTATGAAAAACTAACCATTTTATACTAGTACCAAAAGTTTTAGCTAAAAGGTTTCCTGATTTATAACAGCACCATGATCATGTGTTTGAATCACTTTAAATGTCATATAGAAATAATGCTATGAATTATCCGAAAGTACACATTGAAGTAGCATAAAAACCGTATCTAAATGTGCTTAGAAGAATAACAAACATACAAAGAGTGTGGTCAAATCAGATTAGAATTATTTGGTACAAAACAGAAAATTATTTAACCTTTTCTTATAATTCCGATAAAACAAGGTGCTACCAACTTGTTATACCTCGTATAAATACGAAAAAAATATATCATAAGTAAATTTTCCAATTCATGACAATACATTGGTGATAGTGAGATTTAATATTGGGGCTTCTAGTAAATTTAGCAAAAGACTGAGATGGTTATCAACGTTCTTTCAAATTGCAAGTAAATTATAACCTAATTTTACGCTTAGTTCTTCGTTAAAATTTTCATATATAAAACTGACAGTAGTGTTTACGATAGTAAAGACTTTATCAGTATAATGTAAAATCAAAACTATATGACACTGACATGAACAGATTTTAAATTATAAAAAATATTAGTTTTGCAGTTGAATTTAAACAGCTAACTTTAAAATATTAATTAGGTAATATCAAGGTACTTAGAGCATCACAGATAACAAATCTACACAAGAATTTTGAAAATTATTAATTCCTCCCACAAATAAAAAACCATGGAGTGTAGTTTGCTCCTCTTGAAGACACATCATAGACTCCACTTGCACTGTATAGCAGACGTTTTCTTGTGATTAATGGACATCACCATTAGATATGTCGTCAGTCATTTGTTAATCGCAAGCAGGTGACCAACTGTATCCTGAAAAAAAATATGAATTACTCCTCTAATAATTTCGAATAAATAAATGCTTTGATAACCGAACTGAGATATATGATAAAATATATAAAACTGATGTTAGATGAGATTGCATAAAAAAATAATGTCGTTTTTCTCTTGCTTGAGGGTACATTAATGCACACTATTCTGTTTCCTAATTTCCTTTCCCCACTGGGCTAAAGTCCCTGTTGGAGTCCTTTTTGGTTTTATAGGATCCTGCTTTTCTTAATAGGGTTGCAGCTTAGCTAATAATGATACTAATAAATGCACTCAATGGTTTCAGTTTATAATTTTCTTTTATGTGATCTTGATGAATAATTTTAATTTTATACAAACAAAACGGATTTGATTTCCGAGTTGGGCTAAAAAAATAGTGTTCTTGATATAAACTAGTTTTAACAAATGCAAATCATCATATTAATTAGTATGCACAAAATGTATAGAAATTATAAGGAACGTTTTCAGTAATTGAAGGAGAAATTTTATTCAGAATATTAGACAACTTAACACATCTCATTATGGATGTATTTGACTTATCAATATATTTTATGAATTATTATTTATTTTGAAATTGACTAACATGAAAAAGCAATAGGTTCTATTTGTAAAACATCCAAGTTATCCAAAGGTAAAATATCAACATTCAATTAATTTTTTATAACTTTCATGTACATAACAAAAATGTTCAAAGATTTTATTTCAATGTTAATCTGATTTATGTCCGTTTCAAATTGTAAGATAAGGCACTGTGAATAGATATACTCCTTATGTAGAACAGCTATTATCTTCTACTATAAATTTTTAGAAAGAAACTTGTCTACAACCCGTATAGATTTGTCTTGTTTCGTATATACAACTAATAGCTGAATTACTAAAACCTGAAATATGGTACTTTTATCATATAACCTTTGTACGATTATTTCAGTTATCACACACATACATACATACATACATACAACTATGTATATATATATATATATATATATATATATATATATATATATATATATATATATATGTATATATATATATATATATATATATATATATATATATATATATATATATATATATATATATATATATATATATATATATATATATATATTTTATACATACACATGCAACAACAGCAACAACAAACAAATGCACTTGTTTCTAGTCCATTGCAGCACAAAGGCCTCAGAAATGTCCCTTTAGTTTAGGGATTCATGTCTAAGGTTTGGTCAGTTTTCATCATCACGCTGACCACTTCGAATTGGTTATGGTGGAAATTTTATACCTGATCACTCACAGCAACCCAACCTAGTATGGACTGCCCTGACTAGTACAACTTTGGTGATCATGGCGATACGCAAACCCTTTTATCACGTTAAGGTATGTGTGTGTTCTATAGTTTCGCTAAGAATTTCCTCTTTCGACTAATATTGATTTTCAACTATTCCTAAACATAATTTGTCATTCATCACTCGAGAAGATACTTTTAGAGATTACCAAGTATTTCTAAAGGTGACATCTTCAAACCATTCAATAAGAAAACCTCAAACATACCTATAAAACTCATAATAAAAACATAGAATTTTCAACATCAAGAATGATTCCATTTTAAAAAATCCCTTATGTCTGTTCTATTCTTTGAGGATGTCTTGATTAAATTTACCTTGAGAATTATAAGCTTAGTACGGTCTTGTCAGTAAATCTTAACTCAAACTCATACTTACAAATAGGTAACATGATTACTGTTTGTAGAGGAACCTTTGAAGATGATTTTCCTCCCTATGTCATTTTAATATAAAAAGATCTAATGTTATTAAGTTACTAAACAGGAAAGGCCTGGTAAAAATAATTTACAGTGCATTATAATGTTTACCTAACACAGTTTAATGCAACTTACATGACAATTACTTATTCAACCCAGATACTAACAAAGCTCTGGTTATCAGACTTAACCTTTTAACATCTCTTCAATATAAGCAATAAAAACCAGATTTATTAAGTACGTTTTTCTATAAACCTGCCATTAAGACTACTTTGGAAAAAAATACAGTAAGCTAACTCAATTATCATTTTTTTATACATCCCTCTCTTTTGAATACAAACCACAAATATAAAAACGATTGACACCAGATTAAAATTCATGCAGCTAATTGTAAGAAAATAGCTTTGCTTATAGAAACTTCTGATGATTGAGAATTAGCTATACCTTCTTATCAGAACAGAAGCAGTGCAAATGTCTCAGTCGAAAGTGATCATAAAATCAGATTTATAACAATTTGGATGGCACCTCCAATGTCACTCTTACTACGGTATCTATGTGAATGCAAAGTTAAGCATAACTCCCTTCTATCCTGAAGATTTAAATTATGCATTTGATGCAGGAATAAATTCATGTATCAAGGAGACATGGAACACGGTAAATTTCCCTTATAGTATATACATCAAAGATTAAATAAATGTTTGCAGTTAAAACCTTATCTTTCAACCTGTTCCATATAATAAAATTTGGTAACATTTAGTGTTAAGTAAAATAATAAAGTTTATGTAAATAGTCCCTTAAAATGATATGGTAAATTGACTGACTTGTGTTATTTTCTATTAAATCTGAAAATCTACGCCAATTTGCAGAAATAGTAATACTACAGTGCTGAAAGGAAAATTGTAATAGCAATCAAATGTACCTTGTTATATTAAATAAGCAGCTTGACTCGTCTCAAACATAAAAAGTGGTCCCAATTCAAATCAGTTTATAAATATTATTTCTTTTAAGGGAATATTACAATTATTAATTATTCAACAAGTATTATATTACAGGTTTAAGAAATATGGTATCCTAAGGCCCTAAGGTCTAGTGCTTAAAATCTATGACCCATGAAAGTTTACTATATAATCCTACATTAATAAATTACAGCATCACTGATAAGAAATTTTGAGAGTTTACCTTATGAGAAATATTTGCATATCTAAGATAACCAGATAGTATATAGACGTAAAATTAATAATGTATAGTGATGACAATCTTTATGACCATCTGGCCATGAATTAATTTGAGATCGATCTCACTTTTAAGAGAATTTCTGCGATACTGGACATTTTCCGATAGCATTTGCTCAATATAATATTATAAATTGTATAGATATCTATAACCTACTCTCTAACCCCAAGTGAGGTGTAACCTTCTGAAAAAAAAACTAAAAAAAATAAAATCTTATCTTTAAACTGATGTCAGTTAGATCTTGAAGCCTTCATCCCTGCTATCATCTTTGATAAAGATAAGAATAATCTAATCTTGTGCCATCAACGTTCCTTTAGCTTCCATCGGGTTGCCCAATAGAATGGGTTTTGTCTACTGGCTTCAGTTTATGGATTTCAAATGTACAGGTAAATTTACGCTTCTGAAAGAAAAGAAAAATATTTTTACTCCAAATGTTCTTCACTTTCAAGTCATAACCTGACTCTTGATAATTAATTTTATACATAAAGTCACTCTTTTAAGATTATCAATTAGAAAAACTAGCATATGTAACTTCTTCTTTAGAGATCAATATAAGAGACACTTTTGTACCTTAAACTTGATCATGCTGTTATGATGTTCTTAACAAAAATATCGGAGGGAAAAACAGTACCAATAACCAGAGTTTGTGGAAAAAAACAAGAATAATCAAGTTCACCTTGGATAATTACTCGAAACTATAGTAGCAGCCATGTTTAATATCTTTATGGGACTTTCATAATAACCTTATTCTTTAAACAATGGTTCTAGGACTACAGTTCTTGATAAGGTTACCAGTATCGTCACTGCATTACATTTGAACCATTAAGAAGTATATAAGTCAATAGATAATAAGGTGTAATTATGTTTTTCTGGTAATGACCTGAGTATAAATATAGAAGACGTAGGACATTACAATCTTAAATACTTTAACTACCTGAAATGATTTCAATGTACTAACTGATTTAGTACTTGGACTCAAAGCCATTGAGTTTTTAATTTCCTGGAGGGTAGTAATAAGCTAATTATATATAAATTAGTCTTCCTAGCTGCTTTCAGACCTTGCCTATTACTTGCTAATGATGTGTTGTCAACTAATAGTTTCATATCACAGCCCAAAATGTGAGTTGGTAGACAAAGGTATAAATCTTTTGATGTCTACTTATACAGAGTTTTATTCCATTGATATTTTTCAAGAGGCACACAAAGCAAGTACTATATCAGTATGATATATTAATAGGGGTCATATGGCACTTTGCTAGGGTCAGGAAGGCCATTCATCCCGGAAATGAAACAAGGAGAAATACCCTCAGGTACACTAAGAAGTAAAAGTTGATAGATGTTGAATAGAAGGAATGGAACCAAGAGAGAAAGCCGAAGAGAGGACGTAGGGAGGGCCAAAGGGAAACTGTGAAAACCCTCAATTCATACTTTTAATGCACTGGATGAGGTGCACTAAAGGACAGACACCAAATAAAATGAGCAAAAATCATAGTACAAAATGTGACAAGACAACAGCGATGCAGAAATTGTCGCATAAGCCTTGAAAAGGGAGATATTGAAATAAAGTGGAGGGGGATTCAGTATCTCTAACTATCCCTGCATAGTGATACCACTTTCTCTTCTCCACAAGGTACCAGGCGTGAAGTTGGAAAAAACTGTAAACTTCTTTTACATCATTTAGGAGTCTGATATACTAAGACTAGCTTCTTCGAACTACACAGCCTTAAAAGAGTTTGTAATTTAAACTTGAGCATTAAAAATGGACAGCTTTTCAAGTACCCTCTCTCGCGTTGTATTTGTGTGGGAACCAATGAGAAGGCTAGGTAGTAGGCTGGCCATGGCACCAGTCACTCGTTGAGATACTACTGCTTGAGAATTATTGGGTCCTTTGACTGGCCAGACAATATTACATTGGATCCTTCTCTCTGGTTACGGCTTATTTTCCTTTTGCCGACACATACACCGAATAGCCTGGCCTATTCTTTATATATTATCCTCTGTCCTCATACACCTGACAACACTGGGATTACCAAGCAATTCTTCAAGGGGTTAATTACTGCAATGTAAATTTTCAGTGGCTATTTTCCTCATGGTAAGGGTAGAAGATACTCTTTATCTATGGTAACCAGCTCTTCTAGGAGAAGGAAACTCCAAAATCATACAATTGTTCTCTGGTCCTGGATAGTGCCACAGCCTCTTTACCATGGTCTTTTACTGTCTTGGGGAAGAGTTCTCTTGCTTGAGGGTACACTATTCCATCTTATTTCTCTTCCTCTGGTTTTTAAAGTTTTTATAGCTTATATATGAAATAAATATTTTAATGTTGTTACTGTTCTTAAAATATTTTATTTTAATTGCTAATCACTTCTCTTGTAGTTTATTTCCTTTCCTCACTGGGCTATTCACTCTGTTGGAGCCCTAGGGCTTATTGCATCCTGCTTTTCCAATTAAGGTTTAAGGTTGTGCCTTAGCAAGTAATAATAATAATAGTAATAATAATAATAATAATTAGAAGTTGTACTCCCATGGAAGAGCAATCTAGCAGGCAGGTGAGAGGGTAAGAGACCGATCACTAGCAGTTGAGAGGGTAAGCGACCAATCATTAGCAGTTGAGAGGTAAGCGACCAATCACTAGCAGTTGAGAGGTTAAGCGACTGATCACTAGTAGTTGAGAGGGTAAGTGACCGATCACTAGCAGATGAGAGGGTATGCAACTGATTGCAAGCAGTTGTGAGGATGCACTATTAATCACTAAAACCACTTGAGCAGGTATGGTTTCGGATTTTGATTGTGCATCTGTGTTATAGCGGCCTTCTCAATAATGTGAAAACACCTAGTAGTACATGTAGTACAGTATTGCTCTAATGGGAGAGCAAACTAGAGCTACAGTAAGAGTGATCGATCGCTAACCAATTAGCGATAAAGGGCAAAAGAGGTAATATTCCATAGGATGCTTGCATCGCAAGCATATGTAGTAACGTTCCGAGAGTACCTGGCATCGTGGTATCATTCCTAAAGGTGCTCGCTATAGTGAAGAGCAGTTTTGTTCCAAAGATGATTGCAGTCTCGAACAGCTGAGGAGAAAGAACAATAGTGTGGAAATTTTGTTGTCTTACTTTGTCTTCGGTGGAGGACTGGCTAACCCTGTCTCTCCCATGCGGAGATAAATGGTAGGAGGGACTTATAAGAAACTCCTACCAATTGGACTTAAAAGATTACTTGTCCAAACAAAAAGGGAAGGGATGCAGCTCAATTTTCTTCAGTGTACAGAGTCAGCTGCTTGACTACATTCCTGATAAGGAGGGAACTTAAGGTATGAACAAGCACTCATTAAAACGTTTACCTCTATGCTGAAAGCTTCAAAAGCTGAATGTATGTGAAGTTGAGCCCTGAAATATTTCTTTATTAGTCTGAAAAGGCAAGGGCTTCAATTGAGCACAAATTATATCCTTGCTGTTTTTGTTGTTTTTCCTTCTTGTTAAAAATCAAATGCAAGAGTGTAATTGTGCACACATTCAGGGTGAAAGGAATATTACGAATTTCAAAATTAATTTGCATTTTCCAAAACTAAACAATCTGAGTCCGGATCCTAAGTCAAGATTTTCCGAAAAACTCAGGAATCCTTTAAAGGTATACAAGATCTCTCAGGCATAAGTCTTCCAAGGAAGAAGCAGACGGGTTAACTGGAAACCAACTATCCTCCGAGGTGTAAGGAGACTTGAGATTTGAATGGAATTTGTTTACTTTTAGGATAATTAAAGACGTTCCTTGTTGGAAACTCTTTGATTATGAAGAGAGAGAGAGATGGATCATGGAGGTATTACTTGATACCTACTCTGGGTGATATTGATTCATGATGGAGTATGCTCTAGTGAGAGGGAGCACTCAGGTAAGAGCGAGTGCTCAGATAAAAGCGTGGGCTCAGGTGAGAGTTAGTGATCAAAATGAAAGTTCTGCATTCAACTTTGGTGCATGTGTCTGGGCGATGGCTATCCAGGTGAGGCGCGTGTGGGTGAGGCGCGTATGTGTGAGGCACGGGTAGGCGAGATGCTGCTAGGAGAGACGTGTGTAGTTGAGGTCCGTGTGGCTGATGTGTGTGTGTGAGGCGTGGCGAGTGTGGTTGAGGTGTGTGTGGTTGAGGTGCGTGTGAGAGAGGCGCATGTGATTGAGGTGTGTGTGGATGAGGTGAGTGTGGATGATGGGCATTTGGATGAGGGGCATTTGTATGAGGGGCGTTTGGATGAGGAGTGTGTGGATGAGGCGCGTGTGGATGAGGCACGTGTGGGTGAGGCACGTGTGGGTGAGACACGTGGGGGTGAGGCTTGTGGGGGTGAGGCACGTGTGGGTGAGGCACGTGTGGTTGAGGCATGTGTGGGTAAGGCGAGTGTTTGTGTGAGGCTCGTCTAGTTGAGGCTGAAGAGGGATCAGGCAAAGGTTAACTCGTAACCTTATTGAGCTAAAGCTAGAGTATAGGGGGATAGGATAGGTGGGGGAGGGGGAAGGGGGAATTAGGATTTGGAAGGAAAAGTGTTACAATGAAGTTTTTCATGATTATTCCTTTTCTGGGGCTTGTTCATATATTTATGTTCATCTACTTTTTATTTTATTTTAATGCTCTGGATTTGGTTCGTCCTGAGCAATGAATGGAGCTACCCTTTTCCACCAGGAATGCTTGTTTTGTGTGACTGTTATTTCTTCACTTGTTGTTGTAAGTTCTGGGTAAATGTTTTTTAATATTTCCCAGGCTTGTGTGGTACCTGACATTAACTGGTTCAAGATTGTATATGTTACGGAGTGTTTCGTTGATATTATTATTATTGTTGTTGTTATTGCTTAGGCCATGAATGTTTCTTGTTTCCATTTTGGAATTTTTGTAGGGTTTTCATCATTGAGTCATTGTGCACTTTAGTGAGCGGTGAGTGTGCTCACTTATTGAGCTCATCGCTAAAAAGCAAGCTGATCACAGACCAAGTCTGGGGATCAGCATCTCAATCCAGTAGGGGAACGTCAGAGACACGTTGCATGTGAGCGTATGTATCCAAAGAAGGTTATGGTACTCCTTCAGGAATGAGCTCGCTCCTTCCCTTTCCCTTCCTTTGCACTTCATGGAAGTCTGACTGGAAGAGGGCAAAGGTGAGAGTCCTGCGTTTTGCCTTTGGCCAGCCAATTTAGTTGTAGGAAACATATTATCCTAAAACATGTCTCAAACAAAAGGACAATGGCCCAAGATGCTGAAGTGTCACTATCGGAACAATTGTCCAGGAGTACAGAAGAAAATAAGCTGGAAAACTAAAATCTGCCAAGATCTCCAGCTTGTGGGAGAACATCTGTCTCCAATGATGGCTGCTATCAAAGTGACTACTGTACTCGGTGTGCAAGGAGAGAGGTGTTCCTTCCCCGCTCCCAGTCATGTAATTACCGGTCACCTGTTTACACATTGTTATAAAAGTTTCAACTACCGTATTCTCCAGCTTTGCTTTTATCTCTCCTATTTAAAGGAAAAAGGTTTGTATTTGTACTGGAACAAAGGGATTTTAGCTAGCAAAACCACACCCACATAACCTACCCTAGGACTCTAGATCTTTCTCTTTACTTCTCAATGGGTTTTAACTACGAATAGCCCTTCTGATCTCATAACTACTTCACAAACAAACCTCTTGTCAAAACATTGGTACATATAACAAATTTAGATTGTTACTTACCCAAATCTAGGAGGTCGAAGATTGACATTTTGCAGTAGCTACGCAGATTATTAATTGGAGTCAATTTTCTATTGTTAGGTGAAGGTATAATTTAGCTGCTTCCAGCATCAAGGTGTAGAGCTGTTTGTGCGTTTTGTTCTGTTGAATGAATAGATTTGTATAATTGTAACAGTCAAACATAAACAATATATTTGGCATAAAAATGTTATTTTTATTAATAAAATAAATTTTTGAATATACTTACCCGATAATCATGTAGCTGTCAACTCCGTTGCCCGACAGAATTCTATGGAGGGATACGCCAGCTATCACAATACTAGAAGGGGGTGTATTTACCAGCGCCACCTGTGGCCAGGTACTCAAGTACTTCTTGTTGACACCTCCTCAATTATTCCTCGGTCCACTGGTTCTCTATGGGGAGGAAGGGAGGGTCGATTAAATCATGATTATCGGGTAAGTATATTCAAAAATTTATTTTATTAATAAAAATAACATTTTTCAATATTAAACTTACCCGATAATCATGTAGCTGATTCACACCCAGGGGGGTGGGTGAAAACCAGTGTACAAGATTAAAGGATAGCTAAGTATCCCATATTTCATATAATCAGTTATCCACAATAACAATGAAATAATAAGTACCTGGTAAGGAAGTCGACTTGAACCGTTACTCTGCCTTTAATAAGATCGTCTTCCTTACTGAGCGCAGCGTTCCTCTTGGGAGGCTGAATCAACTCAAAGGTGCTAAAGTATACAGGGCTGCAACCCATACTAAAGGACCTCATCACAACCTTTAACCTTGGCGCTTCTCAAGAAAGAATTGACCACCCGCCAAATCAACAAGGATGTGGAAGGCTTCTTAGCCGACCGTACAACCCATAAAAAGTATTCAAGAGAAAGGTTAAAAAGTTATGGGATTATGGGAATGTAGTGGCTGAGCCCTCGCCTACTACTGCATTCGTTGCTACGAATAGACCCAGGGTGTAGCAGTACTCGTAAAGAGACTGGACATCTTTGAGATAGAATGATGCGAACACTGACTTGTTTCTCCAATAGGTTGCATCCATAACACTCTGCAGAGAACGGTTCTGTTTGAAGGCCACTGAAGTAGCCACAGCTCTCACTTCATGTGTCCTTACCTTCAGCAAAGCAAGGTCTTCTTCCTTCAGATGAGAATTTGCTTCTCTAATCAGAAGCCTGATGTAGTAAGAAACTGAGTTCTTAGACATTGGTAGAGAAGGCTTCTTGATAGCACACCATAAGGCTTCTGATTGTCCTCGTAATGGTTTTGACCTTTAGATAGTACTTAAGAGCTCTAACTGGGCAAAGTACTCTCTCCAGTTCGTTCCCCACCATGTTGGACAGGCTTGGGATCTCGAACGACTTAGGCCAAGGACGGGAAGGAAGCTCGTTTTTAGCCAAAAAACCGAGCTGTAAGGAACATGTAGCCGTTTCAGATGTGAAACCTATGTTCCTGCTGAAGGCGTGGATCTCACTTACTCTTTTACCTGTTGCTAAGCACACGAGGAAAAGAGTTTTTTAATGTGAGGTCCTTAAAAGAGGCTGATTGGAGCGGTTCAAATCCTGATGACATTAGGAACCTTAGGACCACGTCTAGATTCCAGCCTGGAGTGGACAACCGACGTTCCTTTGAGGTCTCAAAAGACCTAAGGAGGTCCTGTAGATCTTTGTTGGAGGAAAGATCCAAGCCTCTGTGGCGGAAAACCGCTGCCAACAAACTTCTGTAACCCTTGATCGTAGGAGCTGATAGGGAGCTTACGTTCCTTAGATGTAACAGGAAGTCAGCAATCTGGGTTACATTGGTACTGGTTGAGGAAAACTGCATTGGCCTTGCACCAGCTTCGGAATACTTCCCATAAAGACTGATAGACTCTGAGAGTGGATGTCGTCCTTGCTCTGGCAATCGCTCTGGCTGCCTCCTTCGAAAAGCCTCTAGCTCTTGAGAGTCTTTCGATAGTCTGAAGGCAGTCAGACGAAGAGCGTGGAGGTTGGGAGTACCTTCTTTACGTGAGGTTGACGCAGAAGGTCCACTCTAGGAGGAAGAGTCCTGGGAACGTCGACCAGCCATTGCAGTACCTCAGTGAACCATTCTCTCGCGGGCCAGAGGGGAGCAACCAACGTCAGCCGTGTCCCTTTGTGAGAGGCGAACTTCTGAAGTACCCTGTTGACAATCTTGAACGGCGGGAATGCATACAGGTTGAGATGGGACCAATCCAGCAGAAAGGCATCCACGCGAATTGCTGCTGGGTCTGGAATCGGAGAACAATACAAGAGGAGCCTCTTGGTCATCGAGGTAGCGAATAGATCTATGGTTGGCTGATCCCACAGGGCCCAAAGTCTGCTGCAAACATTCTTGTGAAGGGTCCACTCTGTGGGGAAGACCTGACCCTTCCGGCTGAGGCGATCTGCCATGACATTCATATCGCCCTGAATGAGCTTCGTTACCAGCGTGAGCTTTCGATCTTTGACCAAATGAGGAGGTCCCTTGCGATCTCGAACAACTTCCTCGAATGAGTCCCTCCCTGCTTGGAGATGTAAGCCAAGGCTGTGGTGTAGTCGGAGTTCACCTCCACCACCTTGTTAAGCTGGAGGGACTTGAAGTTTATCAAGGCCAAATGAACTGCCAACAACTCCTTGCAATAGATGTGAAGTGTCCTTTGCTCCTGATTCCATGTTCCCGAGCATTCCTGTCCGTCCAGTGTCGCACCCCAGCCCGTGTCCGATGTGTCCGAGAAGAGACGGTGGTCGGAGGACTGAACAGCCAATGGTAGACCTTCCTTGAGAAGAATGCTGTTCTTCCACCACGTTAGAGTAGACCTCATCTCTTCGGAAACAGGAACTGAGCCCGTCTCTAGTGTCATGTCCTTTATCCAGTGAGCAGCTAGATGATACTGAAGGGGGCGGAGGTGGAGTCTCCCTAACTCGATGAACAGGGCCAGCGATGAAAGTGTCCCTGTTAGACTCATCCACTGCCTGACTAAGCATCGGTTCCTTCTCAGCATGCTCTGGATGCATTCTAGGGCTTGGAAGATCCTTGGGGCCGACGGACAAGTCCGAAAAGCTCGACTCTGAAGATCCATACCCAAGGAGACAATGGTCTGGGATGGAACGAGCTGAGACTCCTCAAAATTGACCAGGAGGCCCAGTTCCTTGGTCAGATCCATATTCCATTTGAAAATCTCCAGACAGCGACGACTTGAGGGAGCTCTTAAAAGCCAGTCGTCTGACGGAGCCGGACACAAGATCATGATACTGCTGCACAGTCTGTAAACTGTCAATCATGGGCAAGCGAGGAAGTACAGTGACAACCCGAATCTGTCTAGACTGTCTGGGTCGTACAGACAACTCCTTAACGGGTTGCTGAGGTTGCCCACTGCGTCACAACAAGTCCCTTCTGTTGGTTGTTGAACGTCTTCCCCGTGACACATTGACTCCGTAAACAAAAAATCCTCTAACAAGGACTAAGCTTGGACTGCATGTCATGCAACACAGCTCAAGGTCTATGGGAGCAGGTGTGGTAACAGACGGGATTAGCGGCTGAAGTGTAACCATTACCTTCCCTGTAAGCATGTTATGCTTAAATAAAAGTCCATAAGAGGTTATGCAGCTAAAGGCTCCCTCCAAATGACAGAGTCCTCAAGGGAATATCAGAAGGAGGGAGAAAAGAACTTTCTCATCTACAGGGACCTTATCCTAGAAAAGCTAAGTTCTCTGAGTGAGGGTTCACTGGTGCAAAGCAGCAGACTAGAAGGCAACGTTATGAAACTGCTTGACAGTCTAGTGAGTTGGCAACAACCCAAGATGTGTTGAGAAGCATGCGGTAAGGTATGCAGAGCATGATGTATGCAGAGTATGCTGTATGCAGAGCATGCTGAATGCAGAGCATGCTGTATGCAGAGCATGTTGTATGCAGAGCATGCTGAATGCAGAGCATGCTGAATGCTGAGCATGTAGGAAGTAGAGCCTGCTGTAAGCAGAGCCTGCTGAAAGGAAAGCAGAGCGTGTGCATGGCGTTTAACATTTCTCAGAAATTCCATGACCAGTGCTAGAGTGCTTTATGCATGCTTGCATGGGGTTTAAACCATGGTATGCTGAACAGCAGAGTCAGAACGAGCTGGAACAACAACAGAGGTTTCCTCAACTTGAGGGAAAACCTGAGGTTCAGACTGCATAGGCTGAACAACAGACGGAGCAGAAGGCAGGTGCAAGGGTGAAGGAGGTTGACTCCTAGCAAGAGTTGCACCCAAGGATTGCACCAGCTGAGCGGAGGACGGAGGCGGAGTAGTCCGTTCCTGTTCCTGTGGTATGAGTGGAGCGTGAAGAGACCGAGGCTGTGCAGAACAAGGTAAAGTTCCCGCAAGCAGAGATGTCTGAGGAGCAGGATCAGGGTGCACGGGTAGAGCTCGGTGCAGCAGCTGAGGAGACTGACTCACAGGTGGAAGAGGTTGTTGTACCTCCACCGAGAGTTGCACCGCCGGTGGAGCAGCCAGGGGAGGAGGAGGAAGAGTGGAGTAATCCTCCTGATCCCAAACCGAAGGTTGCCTTAAAGAAGGCTGATGCTGAACAACACTGGGAACAGTGAACACAGAAAGTGGTTCAACATCGTACACCTGGCAGATGGAGCTGCGACTGGGTGCAGCGAGTGCAGGCGGGTGCAGCACAGGCTGAACGGGTGCAGGAGGTTGGTGCACCACCGGTGCAGGCGGGTGCAGCACAGGCTGAACGGGTGCAGGAGGTAGGTGCACCACCGGTGCAGGCGGGAGCAGCACAGGCTGAACGGGTGCAGGAGGTTGGTGCACCACAGGTGCAGGAGGAGCAACACTCTCAGCACGACACTCACGCATCAGGTCCGAAAGCTGTGCTTGCATGGACTATAGTAGAGTCCACAACATCGTACGCCTGGCAGATGGTACTGTGATCAGGCGGAGCGAGTGTAGGAGGAGGGAGTGTAGGCGGAGGCGGAGGAGCAACACTCTCAGCCCGACACTCACTCATCAAGTCCGAAAGCTGTGCTTGCATGGACTGTAGTAGAGTTCACAACATCGTACGCCTGGCAGATGGTGCTGCGACCAGGCGGAGCAGGTGCAGGCTGGGCGAGCACAGGCGGAGCAGGTGCAGGCTGGGCGAGCACAGGTGCAGCGAGAACAGGTGGAGGGAGTGCAGGCGGTGCAACACTCTCAGCCCGACACTCACGCATCAAGACCGAAAGTTGTGACTGTATGGACTGCAGTAGAGTTAACTTGGGGTCGGCAGACACTAAGTTCTGCTGAGGTAAAGCCTTAACAGCAGAGATCTGTTGTGGCAGAACCTTACTCCTCTTAGTCGGAGTGTAATCAACTGATGACTTAGGAGAGTCAGAGCTAACCCAATGACTGCATTCGGGTTGTGAACTTTAACTTCGTACGTCTGGCATAGGTCTGGACTTAACGTTTAAGAAGTCTTGAGACCTGAGACCAGCGTTACTCTGCCTTT
>NW_027171943.1:70000-82500 GCF_036898095.1 Palaemon carinicauda
TATCGCCCTGAATGAGCCTCGTTACCAGCGTGAGCTTTCGATCTTTGACCAAATGAGGAGGTCCCTTGCGAACTTGAACAACTTCCTCGAATGAGTCCCTCTCTGCTTGGAGATGTAAGCCAAGGCTGTGGTGTAGTCGGAGTTCACCTCCACCACCTTGTTAAGCTGGAGGGACTTGAAGTTTATCAAGGCCAGATGAACTGCCAACAACTCCTTGCAATAGATGTGAAGTGTCCTTTGCTCCTGATTCCATGTTCCCGAGCATTCCTGTCCGTCCAGTGTCGCACCCCAGCCCGTGTCCGATGCGTCCGAGAAGAGACGGTGGTCGGGGGTCTGAACAGCCAAAGGTAGACCTTCCTTGAGAAGAATGCTGTTCTTCCACCACGTTAGAGTAGACCTCATCTCTTCGGAAACAGGAACTGAGCCCGTCTCTAGCGTCAAGTCCTTTATCCAGTGAGCAGCTAGATGATACTGAAGGGGGCGGAGGTGGAGTCTCCCTAACTCGATGAACAGGGCCAGCGATGAAAGTGTCCCTGTTAGACTCATCCCCTGCCTGACTAAGCATCGGTTCCTTCTCAGCATGCTCTGGATGCATTCTAGGGCTTGGAAGATCCTTGGGGCCGACGGACAAGTCCGAAAAGCTCGACTCTGAAGATCCATACCCAAGGAAACAATGGTCTGGGATGGAACGAGCTGAGACTCCTCAAAATTGACCAGGAGGCCCAGTTCCTTGGTCAGATCCATAGTCCATTTGAAAATCTCCAGACAGCGACGACTTGTGGGAGCTCTTAAAAGCCAGTCGTCTGACGGAGCCGGACACAAGATCATGATACTGCTGCACAGTCTGTAAACTGTCAATCATGGGCAAGCGAGGAAGTACAGTGACAACCCGAATCTGTCTAGACTATCTGGGTCGTACAGACAACTCCTTAACGGGTTGCTGAGGTTGCCGCACTGCGTCACAACAAGTCCCTTCTGTTGGTTGTTGAACGTCTTCCCCGTGACACATTGACTCCGTAAACAAAAAATCCTCTAACAAGGACTAAGCTTGGACTGCATGTCATGCAACACAGCTCAAGGTCTATGGGAGCAGGTGTGGTAACAGACGGGATTAGCGGCTGAAGTGGAACCATTACCTTCCCTGTAAGCATGTAATGCTTAAATAAAAGTCCATAAGAGGTTATGCAGCTAAAGGCTCCCTCCAAATGACAGAGTCCTCAAGGGAATATCAGAAGGAGGGAGAAAAGAACTTTCTCATCTACAGGGACCTTATCCTAGAAAAGCTAAGTTCTCTGAGTGAGGGTTCACTGGTGTAAAAGCAGCAGACTAGAAGGCAACGTTATGAAACTGCTTGACAGTCTAGTGAGTTGGCAACAACCCAAGATATGTTGAGAAGCATGCGGTAAGGTATGCAGAGCATGATGAATGCAGAGTATGCTGTATGCAGAGCATGCTGTATGTAGAGCATGTTGTATGCAGAGCATGCTGAATGCAGAGCATGCTGTATGCAGAGCATGTTGTATGCAGAGCATGCTGAATGCAGAGCATGCTGAATGCAGAGCATGCTGAATGCTGAGCATGTAGTAAGCAGAGCCTGCTGTAAGGAAAGCAGAGCGTGTGCATGGCGTTTAACATTCTTAGAAATTCCATGACCAGTGCTAGAGTGCTTTATGCATGCTTGCATGGGGTTTAAAAATCAACATAATGTTTACCTTACATTCATAACTCATGATTCATATTTTTGCCATGGTTTGAAAATGGAGGTAAGGTATGCTGAACAGCAGAGTCAGAACGAGCTGGAACAACAACAGTGAAAGGTGCAGAAAGTTCCTGTTCCTGTGGAATGAGTGGAGCGTGAAGAGACCGAGGTTGCGCAGAACAAGGTAAAGTTCCCGCAAGCAGAGGTGTCTGAGGTGCAGGAACAGGGTGCACGGGTTGAGCTCGGTGCAGCAGCTGAGGAGACTGACTCACAGGTGGAAGAGGTTGTACTTCCACCGAGAGTTGCACCACCGGTGGAGCAGCCAGGGGAGGAGGAGGAAGAGTGGAGTAATCCTCCTGATCCCAAACCGAAGGTTGCCTTAAAGAAGGCTGAGGCTGAACAACACTGGGAACAGCGAACACAGAAAGAGGTTCAACATCGTACGCCTGGCAGAAGGTGCTGCGACTGGGTGCAGCGAGTGCAGGCGGGTTGAGCACAGGCTGAACGGGTGCAGGTGGAGGTGCAACACTCTCAGCCCGACATTCACGCAACAGGTCCGAAAGCTGTGCTTGCATGGACTGTAGTAGAGTCCACAACATCGTACGCCTGGCAGATGGTGCTGCGACTGGGTGCAGCGAGTGCAGGCGGGTTGAGCACAGGCTGAAAGGGTGCAGGTGGAGGTGCAACACTCTCAGCCCGATACTCACGCAACAGGTCCGAAAGCTGTGCTTGCATGGACTGTAGTAGAGTCCACAACATCGTACGCCTGGCAGATGGTGCTGCGACTGGGTGCAGCGAGTGCAGGCGGGTGCAGCACAGGCTGAACGGGTGCAGCCGGTTGGTGCACCACCGGTGCAGGCGGGTGCAGCACAGGCTGAACGGGTGCAGGCGGTTGGTGCACCACCGGTGCAGGAGGAGGAGGAGGTGCAACACTCTCAGCACGACACTCACGCATCAGGTCCGAAAGCTGTGCTGCATGGACTGTAGTAGAGTCCACAACATCGTACGCCTGGCAGGTGGTACTGCGATCAGGCGGAGCGAGCATAGGCGGGGGGGAGTGTAGGCGCACTCTCAGCCCGACAAAATGATGACTGAGGAGAGTCAGAGCTAACCCAATGACTGCATCCGGGTTGTTGAACTTTACTTCGTACGTCTGGCATAGGTCTGGACTTTACGTTTAAGAGGTCTAGAGACCTGAGACCAGCGTTACTCTGCCTTATTTTCTCCTCTAAATCTCTTCTGCAGACGAGCAAAATAAGGGCTCAATCGTCTGCGGGTGGGAGTGACGGTCTCGGTAAGACACGCCCACAACCACCGAGGATACTTCTGTGCGCCGATCAAGGCCTGCCGAACCCTTTTGCCCTTCGACATTGCTTCTCCCCTGGGCTTGGGAGCTTGCAAGAGGTCCCGGACTGGGAGGACGACTGGCGCGCACAAAAGTACCCTCACGCATAACACTGACATCAATCACTTATCACTTTGATTTCTGTTTGCACTTATTTCACTGAACTCGAAACTTTAAGTGGTTTGTACCTGAAACACGCAATTCTATCCTTCTCAAAAGTTAGTAATTGCGAAAACAGAATTACAATGTAACAGAAAAATCTAATGAAAGAAAATTCAGTGGCTGGAAAGAGACTAAACACTAGATCACTCTAGAAACGTTTAGTTTCTTCCCCTAAAGAGACTAGGGATAAGAGCAAAACGATAACGACGTTACTCGTACGCCTGGCAGGCTTGAGGGAAACGTTTATCCTCTTTCTCCCTCCGTCTCTATCTCTCTCTCTCTCTCTCTTGACTTAGAACCTGAGAGAAGAGCCCAATCATATATATCGTTAAAACATATTATTGTTAAAGGAAAAAACTGAAATATTTCCCAAAAGTTCCTTATTAGGATCAAAACCATTAAGTTAAGAAAGAATGAACAAAACGCTAGACACGGTTACTCTTACTGCAATGTGAAACCGTGAACATTCTTTCTCTATCGTAACGATAGAGTGCAAGTTGAAACGTTCTGAACGTCAACAACTGCCGAGACAAACAAAACGTTAGTTCAACTTTGAAAAAGTACGAGACTATCAAAGAAATTCTTTCAAAGACCTTAAAATAGCATAATATGTTAACAGGTAAAACCGAAATGACGGACTCACGATAATTAACTTCGGTACCAAGAAAAGACCGCCTACTATTAGGAAGGTCGAATATAAACAAATATAAAAATTAATTTTAATAAGTTTATAATAAAAGGAAGTTAATCGAAGAGGCCTATAAGAGGCGGAGAGATATAAAATAAATCTATAACTTTTGTTAAGCAAAATTAAGAAAGAGAGTCTATACTCTCTTAGACACCAACACTTCCGTCTAAGGGAAGGGTCGGCCATTGAAAGGTGAACGAGAGTTCATACTCTCTTCGTCACCAAAATTAATCAAATTAATTCCAAAAGCTAACTAAGCTAAAATAGAAGTTTCCAGTAAAGCGACAGCCGAAATCAAAGAGAAATACTTCACCAAAGTCGTGAAAATACTCCAAGAACATAAGCGTATCCCAGAACGTCTTGTCAGAAGCACGACAGAGGAATAATTGAGGAGGTGTCAACAAGAAGTACTTGAGTACCTGGCCACAGGTGGCGCTGGTAAGTACACCCCCTTCTAGTATTGTGATAGCTGGCGTATCCCTCCATAGAATTCTGTCGGGCAACGGAGTTGACAGCTACATGATTATCGGGTAAGTTTAATATTGAAAACTATTCTATACTTACTGTACATGTTAAAGCACAAATATGACATTGTAGGTTAGGTTAGGTAAGTTAAGCTAAAGTAAGGATAGGTAAAAATATGTATGTATGGGTAGGTTAGGTAAGGGTAGGTTAGGTAGGTGAGGTAAGGGTAGGTTAGGTTAGGTAAGGGTAAGTTAGGTAGGTGAGGTAAGGGTAGGTTAGGTTAGGTAAGGGTAAATTGGGTAGGTGAGGTAAGGGTAGTTTAGGTAAGGTTAGGTTAGGTTAAGGGTAAGTTAGGTAGGTGAGGTATGGGTAGGTTATGTACTTGTAGGTAGGGGTAGGTTAAGAAATGATAGGTAAGGTGAGAGTAGGGAGGGTAAGGGTAGGTAAGAGTAGGTTACATAATGATAGGTAAGGTAGGTAACATAAGGGTAGGGAAGGTAAGGCAAGGGTAGGCAAGGTTAGGTAATTGTAGATAAGGTCAGGAAAGTAAAGGTACAGTAATGTAAGTGTAGATAAGATAAGGGTAGGTAAGGGTACAGTATGTTATGAGTAAGTAAGGGTACAGCAGTTATGACTAAAGGGGCACTCAGTAGAGTGCAGACCTCCGCCAGGGCAGCTTAATTCTCGACCTTTTGAACTGAATTTGAAAGTTTTGCTCGTCCGTGACCTTGACCTTTGATCTTCCAAAATTTAATAATTTCCAGCTCTTTACATAATAGTTTAAAATCACCGCAAGTTTCATTACTTAACAATTGTTGATGACCGGAATTTAATCTTTTGCTTGACCTTGACCTTCAAACTTAACATGTATGAATTGGAGTAGATTTTCATACACTCAATTAAGAACGAAGTTTGAAGTCTCTGCGACAACGATGTCCAAACTTGTAGCTGATTACATGAATTGAATATTTTGCTAGACCGTGACCTTGACCTTTGACCTTCCAAAATTTAATGGTATCCAGCTTTTCACATAAGTTAATCCCTGCAAGTTTCATTACTCTACGATTAAAATTGTGGCCAGGAAGCTGTTCACACACAAACACACACATGCAAACACAAACAGGTGGTAAAAAATAACCTCCTTTCAACTTCATTGGTGGAGATAATAAGATTGGTATGAGGTATGGTAAGAATAGGTAAGGGTAGGTTAGGTAAAGACGGGTACGGAGAAGGTAGGTTAAGTAGGGGGAGGTAAGGTAAGACTAGGTAGAATGATGGTAGGCCTAGGCAAGTTATGGGTAGGGAAGGTAGAGATTAGGTAAGGTAAGGTAAGGTAAGGGCAAGAAAGGTAAAATTAGCTAAGACAATTGTAGGTAATGTAACAGTAGGTAAATTTAAGTTAGGTAACAACAGTATTAACAGAAAAGCTTATTTTATATATTTTGTTTTCTTCATTTGGATGAAGTCTCTGATTTAATACTTTTTTGAAATTATAGGCCTACAATGAATTTTTTTAAGTAACATCGTACACAAATCTATACTGATAAGCCTACTCTGAAAGTAGGCCTAATGTAGCATGAAATTGTTAGAATTCGATAAAAAAATAAAGGCCTAGGTTTTATAATACTCTTCTATCAAACTAGTTTCACTTCAAGAAAGATCGCTAACTGTAGAATAAATTGAATAGGCCTATCAATGAAGTTATATATTACCTTTATATTAATAAGATACAGAAGAATTGCACAACACTGATCAATATATAACTTTTGTTTGTTGACATTGACGAGAGAAAACATAACTTTCAGCAACTGTTTACGTCTACCAGCGTTGCCAGATGGGTTAATGTAAAAATTCCCAAAACTCATGATGAAAAATTCCCAAAATAACCCCAAAATTCCCATTTCCGAAAATATATTTTCTCCTGATCATGTAGGCTTTACTCATATAAAAATTACTCACCATACTTCATATAGAGTGCTAAGTAAACTAATTGCAACAATATAAAGATTTACTAAATTGTTGTTTCTTCATCATAGAAATTTGTACAGAATATCCCCATCAGACACCCAAAATCCCCAAATCTAGGGATAAATTTCCATATCTGGCAACACTGATGTTACGTCTCCAAAAAAGGTTCCAGCAATGTTCAGCAAAAAAAGAATTTCCCATTATTTATTTCACAATCCTAATAAACTAGACTATTCTATTTAATCAAAATCAGCAATAAATTACTGGTATAAATTGGAATTAGAACTAGCATTAGTGAGGTTGGTAGTAGTGGAATGAATTATTGACTATTCGAAAGAAATGAGAGGACTTTCTTGTTTACATAAAACACAGTAACAAGAGTTATATTATTTCATATATCATCAATATATAGAAGATGAGATGAATTATATATTATTAGTGAAAATCATAAAGTAAAAATTAAGTTATATTTAAAAAAAAAAATATATCGGTACCAATTTATACACATTTTCTTCGTGATTTGAAGGGAAAATGTTTACATTAGTATCCCATCTACAGTAACTTTTAGTTTTCTATAACAATAATGAGGTTGTGATTCTTGTTTTCTATTATTTTGAAATATTTTTTGATGGTATACTAAGTAAAACATCTGCTGCACGTTTCTGTAAGTTATGTTCTTCGCATTCCTTTGCCTGCTCGTTTGTATATTCACGATTTCTATGTTGTGATTATGCTGATAAATGAATAACGTATCAGAGACTATATATAGATATTGAAAGACCGTAAAATTTGTCGCAAAAATATGCAGATGAGAATATGTTATGCTAACCCCGTCTTTCTCATGTGTGTGAATTTGGTGAATGTTGTGTACATATTTCTGTATTTGAAGGAACCATCTCGTAGCCACTTCGTAAATAATACTGAAATATGATGATTATGTCTTTATGATCCTTAATGGAAATGAAACATACCGCTAAAAGCCCATATTTAAACATACTTAAGACTGTTCAAACAATCCTTAAAAATAAGAAAACTTTGACGCCTGCTTTCTCAAAACAAGGAATTTTAAGAGATATATTGGTACTAAATTTTTTTATTAATTGATAGGTATTTTCATTTAGATATGAAAAGATAGGAATTTCGCAGCCTAGAATCTGTATGTTCACCGTTTAAAAAAAGAAAAAAAAAAGAAAAAAAAAACCCTATGATAAAAAGTCACATTTAAAAGTGACATATGTAGCCTACCTTAATAAAATAATACATATTAAAAAGATTAAGATTCTAAGACTATATATGATAGAAGTTTTATTCCCTGAAACATTTTAAAATGGCTTTTAAATAAAAAGAAATCGGTCCAGAAACAAAAGTTTTTGAGTTTGAAGTAACCCCAAAATAACATTGTTTTTATGAAGTTGATTCGTACCTCTCAATGAAAATCATTTGTGCCAAATATCTTTCAAAAATATTGATAAAAAAAAACTGCAATATAAAACTACGTTTTTTTTTTTTTATTTGAAATATACTAGATTTCATTTAAACAGTTGAAATATGTTTAAGCATTTTATAAAGAGATTAAAAATTTTCTTTTAGATTTTTTATAAGATCTATCTCGGAGGGAGATTATTATTATTATTATTATTATTATTATTATTATTATTATTATTATTATTATTATTATTATTATTATTATTATTATTATCACCAGATAAGCTACAACCTTAGTTGGTAAAGTAAGATGCTATCAGCCCAAGGACTCTATCAGGGAAAATAGCCCAGTATGGAAATGAAATAAGGAAACAGAGAGAATAATGTGCCTGGGTGTATCATACCAATTACCTGAGAAGGAAAATTAATTATCATGAGTCTGATATCATAAAAAGGAAGGCAAATGTCACTTGGAAAATCAGACCACCATCTGACCTCACTGTAGTGGAAAAAGAAACCATAGGAATCTAAAAACTTCTCTCAGCTTTACAAGAATTAAGGATAAAGTTATAGTTCATATATATTAAGCATAATGTTTTAATGAAATTATTATTATTACTATTATTATTATTATTATTATTATTATTATTATTATTATTATTATTATTATTATTATTATTATTATTATTATTATTATTATTAGCCAAGCTAAAACCCTAGTTGGAAAAGCAAGATGCCATAAGCCCAAGGGCTCCATTAGGGAAAATTAGCTCAGTGAGGAAAGAAAATAAGGAAATAAAGAAATGATGAGAATAAATTAACAATAAATAATTCTAAAAAAAGTAACAACGTCAAAACAGATATGTCCTATATAAACTATTAACAACGTCAAAAACAGACATGTCATATATAAACAATAAAAAGACTCATGTCAGCCTGGTCAACATGAAAACATTTGCTCCAACTTTGAACTATTGAAGTTCTACTGATTCAAGTACCCGATTAGGAAGATCATTCCACAACTTGGAAACAGCAGGAATAAAACTTCTAGAATACTGTGTAGCATTGAGCCTCATGATGGAGAAGGCCTGGCTATTAGAATTAACTGCCTGCCTAGTATTACGAACAGGATAGAATTGTCCAGGGAGATCTGAATGTAAAGGATGGTCAGAGTTATGAAAAATCTTATGCAACATGCATAATGAACTAATTGAACGACGGTGCCAAAGATTAATATCTAGATCAGGAATAAGAATTTTAATAGACTTTTGTTCCAACAAATTAAGATGAGAATCAGCAGCTGAACACCAGACAGGAGAACAATACTCAAAACAGGGTAGAATGAAAGAATTAAAACACTTCTTCAGAATAGATTGATCACCAAAAATCTTGTAAGACTTTCCCAATCAGCCAATTTTTTGTGCAATTGAAGAAGACACAGACCTAATGTGTTTCTCAAAAGTAAATTTGCTGCCGAGAATCACACTAAAATTCAAAAGAGTCATACAAATTTAAAGAAACATTATCAATACTGAGATCCGGATGTTGAGGAGCCACCGTCCTTGACTTACTTACAATCATACTTTGAGTTTTGTTAGGATTCAACTTCATACCCCATAATTTGCACCATGCACTAATTTTAGCTAAATCTCTAATAAAGGATTCACCAACCCCAGATCTATATTCAGGGGATGGAATTGATGCAAAGAGAGTAGCATCATCTGCATATGCAACACACTTGTTTTCTAGGCCAAACCACATGTCATGTGTATATAGTATGAAAAGTAATGGGCCAAGAACACTACCCTGTGGGACACCGGATATCACATTCCTATAATCACTATGATGCCCATCAACAACAATTCTTTGAGATCTATTACTTAAAAAATCAATAATAATGCTAAGAAACAACCCACCCACTCCCAACTGTTTCAGTTTGAAAACAAGGGCCTCATGATTAACACGGTCAAAGACAGCACTAAAATCAAGGCCAATCATACGAACTTCCTAACCACAATCAAGGGATTTCTGTACTGCATTGGAGATTGTAAGAAGGGCATCACATGCTCCAAGGCCTTTACGAAAACCAAATTGCAAACTAGGGAATAGATGATTACCTTCAACAAACCTATTAAGACATTTTGCCAGAAGACATTCAAATATTTTAAAACTTATGGGAGTTATGGAAATTGGGCGGTAATCAGTGGGACTTAAGCTACCACAAACACATTTACATAGAGAAGTAACATTACCAATTCTCCAACAAGTGTTAAAAGCTCCTCTTCTTACTAACTTGCGCAAAATAACAGATAACTTTGGAGCCAAGAAATCTGCCGTCTTTTTAAAAAACAAAGGAAAAATACCATTTGGGTCTATACCTCCATAAGTATCAAGGTCCATCAACAGAGCTTTAATCTCACGAGATTGAAAAGCTAAACTAGTTAGTTTAGCCTCAGGAAAACAAGAATGAGGAAGTTCAAGTTTTTCATTACTCTGTTTTCTGTCAAAAACATCAGCAAAAAGGGTTGCCATTTCCTTTGGACAGTGAGTGACTGAGCCATCTGGTTTAAGTAAAGTTGGAAGTGTTGCATCTACACCAGAGTGCAGATTCAAAGGGTAGACCACCATTTATGTTCCTGAGTTGTACCAGAAAGGGTTTCTTTTATGGTTAAATTGTACTCCTTTTCAGATGAGGCATAAACTCTCTGAGCAAAAGCTCGAAGCTGAGTGTATTTGTTCCATGTCAAATCTGATCTGTTACCCTTCCAAAGATGATAAGCTTCCTGCTTCACCAAATAAGCACGTCTACAATCATCATTGAACCAAGGTTTATCCTTCACTCGGTACCTTAACACACGAGAAGGGATACGCCTATCAATTATGTTGACTATATTCTCATTCAAAGGGACAACAGGATCTACACTACTATATATCAGTGACCAATTCAAGCACAAAAGATCATGCAAAATTTCATTCCAGTCTGCTTGGGATTTCATATAAATTTTACAAGAGTATGATATATCAGGGACCGGCTGCTCAGTCTTCCCTACTAATGAAATTAAGGCATGATCAGATGTCCCGACTGGAGAACCAACCTTACTAGTTATAACGTCAGGGGAGTCAGTGTATACGACGTCCAAGCAATTACTAGACCTGTGAGTAGCTTCATTTATGATTTGCTCACAACCTGATTCAGATGCAAAGTCTAAGCTCTTAAGCCATGGCGATCGGGTAGGAGAGATAGAACTTAACCACTCCCTAAGGTGAGCATTAAAATCACCAACAAAGACAAAAGAAGCCTTTCTATCCTCTTCTTGTATGTTAGCCATAATGGTAAGAAGATAACCGAAGATAGAATCATCCATGTCTGGATTCCGATATATCGACCACAAATAAAAGTTGTTATGCCTGCCACAAACTTTTATTACCTGAATCTCATGACATCCACATTGATAGCAGGACTTATGAGAAGCAGGGTACTTGGTCCTAATATACATCGCCATTCCCCTGGGCCTAGGGATGGCATCACATTTCAACATTATTGATTTCTTAAAACTAGTTATAAGGAACTCATACTAGAAACAAAATATTTTATGCAAATTTTATTTTAATTTGCATATATAACAACATAAGCAAGTTACAACTCAAGAAAGCTATGGAAAGAATAATGATGGGATTAACACTAAGAAACAGATAAAAAGAGCAACGTGGATAGGAGAGCAAATTGAAGTAGAGGATATTCGAACATGTAAGAAAAAGACATGGACAATGGCAGGACATATAATGAGAATGACAGATAATAGATGGACATCAAGAATAATAGAATATGTCACTAGAGATTACAAAGGAACCAGGGGAAGGAAGAGAAGACGATGGATTGACGAACTCCGAAAATTTGAGAGTATAGACTGGCTAAGAAAGACCATAAATAGACATGAGTGAGGGGACATATCTGAGACCTTTGTCTTGCTGCTGCTGCTGATGTTGATGATGATGATGATAATGATGATGATAATATATATATATATATATATATATATATATATATATATATATATATATATATATATATATATATATATATATATTTACTCTAGTCTTAGATACTGCCATAACCTCTTGTACCATGGCCTTCCACTATCTTGGGGGAAAGTTCTCTTGTTCGAGGGTACACTCGGGAGCACTATTCTATCTTGTTTCTCTTCGTTTTGTTTTTATTAAGAATTTATAGTTTTTATATGATAGATCTAATTTGGTGTTGTTAAGGATCTTAAAATATTCTATCTTAATTGTTATTGCTCTCTTGTAGTTTATTTATTTCCTTATTTCCTTTCCTCGCTTGGTTATTTTTCCTTGTTGGAGCCCTTGGGCTTATAGCATCATACTGTTACAACTCAGGTTGTACCTTAGCTAGTAATAGTAATGATAATAATAGTAAGGTTAATAAAAATAGTGTGTGTATGTGTATGCACGTGGAACAAGAACATTTTAACTGGGTACACTATTTGCCAAACTAATTCATCGTACCTAATTTCAGAGAATTAATTCTCCGTAGTTGTTCGTAGCACAAAAGTTTGCGAAATATCGTTCATAACTTCCATTCGCCACTCTCAAATCACCTTGTGCCATTTTGAACGAAACGAGCGAGCGATAAAATAGAATAAATGGCTTCCATTGTCTAAAATTCTCGGCTTGACTGACCGTAATGAGACAGGATTCAAAATGTTTCGATTTAATTTCATTATTAT
>NW_027171943.1:90000-97500 GCF_036898095.1 Palaemon carinicauda
ATATATTGTTGTTTGATTATATATATTTTCTTTTATGTATTTTAATAATAATAATAATAATAATAATAATAATAATAATAAAGGATATTACCACATATATACATGCACACACACACACACACACACCACACACACACACATATATATATATATATATATATATATATATATATATATATATATATATATATATATATATATATATATATATACAGCCATACATATACATATGTAAACGTATACGTAAATATATATATTTATTTATATATATACATATATATATATATATATATATATATATATATATATATATATATACATATACATATAAACATATATATGTATATATATATATATATATATATATATATATATGTATATATATATATATATATATATATATATATATATATATATATATATATATATATATATATATATATATATATATATATATATAAATATCACAAACACACCTGATTTCAATCAGTGTAAATATCACCCACAAATGGCATTTAATACCGAATTCTATCTTGGGAAAATACATCCACTTAGAATTCATTTTATGGTAACAGCTTCTGGCCGGGTGGAGATTCGAACCCCCACCTGTTCGGCTGGAAACCATGCCAGCAGTGACAGCTCTACTATACACCTGTTCGGCTAGAAACCATGCCAGCAGTGATAGCTCTACCATACCGACTGAGCTATCACTGCTGGCATGGTTTCCAGCCGAACAGGTGGGGGTTCGAATCTCCACCCGGCCAGAAGCTGTTACCATAAAATGAATTCTAAGTGGATGTATTTTCCCAAGATAGAATTCGGTATTAAAGGCCATTCGTGGGTGATATATATAAATACATATATATATATATATATATATATATATATATATATATATATATATATATATATATATTTATATATATATATTTATATATATTTATATATATATATATATATATATATATATATATATATATATATATTATATATATATATTTATATATATATATTTATATATATTTATATATATATATTTTATATATATATATATATATATATATATATATATATATATATATATATATATATATATATATATATATATATATATTTATATATATATATATATATTTATATATATATATATATATATATATATATATATATATATATATATATATATGTATGTATATATATATATATATATATATATATATATATATATATATATATATATATATATATATATATATATATATATATATATATATATATATATATGTATATATACATTTATAAATATATATGTATATATATATATATATATATATATATATATATATATATATATATATATATATATATATATATATATATATATATATATATATATATAAAATATTACACTAGGGTCATATTAATTAGCCATTTTTTCATATGTATATATACGTTTTTTTGCTAAGGAAATATAACTTGAATATTTGCTTTTATATACATTTTTCAGTATGTAATTTTGATTAAATATTTTCCTATATATACTACTATTTTTCATCAAGGTAATTTCAAGGAAATATGTCATACTACTACTACTACTACTACTACTACTACTACTACTACTACTACTACTACTACTACTAATAATAATAATAATAATAATGATAATAATAATAATAATCTTTGAACAGGTCAAGCCACTAACATCGAATAACAGATGGAAAACCAGTTGAGATATTTGATATGTAATTATTGCAAATCATTGCATTTTTAGGTCATTGTTCGATATGATGATATACGGATAATCGTCTATTATCTTCAGTTCCATTCTACTTATTTCATATCGTAATAAAAGAAGAAGGAGAAACACAATACTTAATCATGGTAATTTCTTCATCGTTTTGATATTTCCATTGTTTTTTTTTTTTTTTTTTCCAAAGCAAAAGTTAGTTTCTATTTTTCATCACAAGGGGAAATACGTTCTCATGTGACTCTTAGCTGATAAATATCTTTGAAAGGAAAAGTTCTTGTTTTTCAGTGTTTATCTCAAGAAAGAGATTCTCTTGTAACTCTTAACTGATATGCGCCTTTTCATAATTAACGTAAAGAGATTTCTCAAAATCATGATAGTCTTCTTAATGTTTTGTGATATCTGTCAACCAGGAAAGATAACTGTTTCTATCGTATAACTCGATTGTATTCTTTAATAAAAAATCTGTAACGTTCAAAACGTTTCCTTAAGACTGAAATTACTGCCAGATCATCGGTAAGACAAAAACTACAACGTTTAGGACGATTCCAGAAGATAAGCAGTATTAAAATGATTTCAATAAGAAATAAGAACAATGGCAGGTGTAGTAAAGATTACAGAGACGATAAGAGTGTCACGACTGAGATGGTTTGGGCACGTGTTGAGAATAGATGGTGGGGAGGGAGCGAGGAGGGCTTGGGAGGAACCTGTTAGGGGGAGAAGATCTAGAGGGAGGCAGGCAATTAGATGTTGAGATAAGGTGAAGGATGATATAGAGAGAAGAGGATGCCTTTGATAGAAGGCTTTGGAGAGAGCGCATCGAGCAACCGACCCCTTAATGGACGGATAACGGTGGGTAAGAACAGATTTCATTTTAGGCATATCCTTTGATTGAAATTCAAATGATTTCTATATATATATATATATATATATATATATATATATATATATATATATATATATATATATATATATATATATATACACATATATATAATATATATATATATATATATATATATATATATATATATATATATATATATATATATATATATATATATATATATATATATATATATATATATATATATATGCATATATTTATATATATATATATATATATATATATATATATATATATATATATATATATATATATATATATATATATATATATATATATATATCTAAAATAAATGAATAAGAATCTTGAAGTGTTTATAGTAATCTTCGAACTGAAATGGGAAATTTATTCCAAACGGAAAATTGAAAAATGTAATATCCTTCGACGTATCAAATTCTTCAAAAAATGTATCTAGCTAGTCATTTCCCCATTAGAGAATACAGCTCAAAAAATGTTGATTTAACATTTAAAAATGAAGGCAAGAACCGACATCATAATAGCAGCCTCAGAAAAATGTAAATCTCCCAAAGGTCCTGATATTTGAACACTCGTAAGGTAGCAACACCCAATCCCAAATAATAGATTTTGTTTTCACTTTGTTTCCAGCCTCTATTGCTCTGAGAATTTCAGCCACCAGGCACGGATCGCCTTAATACCTCCCAGGAATAGATCCACTGGTCGTTCCGTCCCAACCTTTGCATAATAAATCGTACCTGGCTCGAAAAAGTTCTCGTTTCTTGATGCCGTTGTCTCATGAGATCCGCGTCCCACCAGGTTGGGTGATTTATAGTCTTTGGTGTATACACAAATCACACTCAATGTGATATGGTTATTTCTTTTAGTTAGGAATTATTAATGGTGATTAATGTAGAGAAAAGTTGGATGTCCCATTCATTAGAGAGATTGTTGATGATAATTTCTTCGTGTCGAAAAGGGCTGATTTATACACATGTGTAATATAACAATTTAAAAAGAAAGTATTTTTCCTTTTCCCGGAGATGGAAACTATAAATCGTACAATAGAACAGTTTGCGTTAACATCTATAGTAGTTCATTATTCATCACAGGATTACTGAACAATTTGTAATGGATAATTAAAAATCTAAAGAAAAATATATTATAAACTTTATCTAATATTAAGTTTTTGATGCTACAATTTCTATTAAGAAATTCATAGGTTAGAATCACATTAGAAATTGGAAGGATAAAAAGACTAGTAATAATTATGCATGTTAGATGGAATGGAAATTGAAGTTTCAATTTCATTGCAGGTGATTAAGAACTGGCTAATGAATTTGATTAATAAAAAAAAATAAAAAGTAATATACTCATAGATTATTCCTATAAAAGGAACTGAAAAAAAGATAAAACATCAGGAAAGTTATCCAGATAATAGGAGATTTCCATATTTTTTTTTAATAAAAACTCTTTGAATAAATACACGAGAACAAATAGATTAGAAAATTAACTACTAGACTATTCCCATACTTAAATCATTACTTATAAACCAAGTGCATAAATTATACTGAATAAACCAAAGGAAAATTTCTGGATAAGATAAAAGATTTTGATATTTTTCTAAATAATAATCCGTTTAAAAATAATACGTAAGGACAACAAATAAGATTCAAATGTTACTTACTAGAATTTTTCCATGTTTGAATAATTACTTCTAAGCCAAGGATGAAATAAGGTAACTAATACTAGAAGGACACTCAGAAGAGCGCAAACCTCCACTGCTGCAGCTTATTTCTCGACCTTGACCTTTGACCTCAACATGTATTAATTGGTGTGGGTTTTCATACACTCAAATATGAACCAAGTTTGAAGTCTCTGTGACAACGAGGTCGAAATGTATGGCTGATTACGTGAATTGGACATTATCACTTGATAGTGACCTTGACCTTTGACCTTGACCTTCCAAATTTAAATATTTCCAGATTTTTTGCATAACAGTCAATCCCTGGAAGTTTCATAACTCTACGATTAAAATTGTGGTCAGGAAGCTGTTCACAAACACAACCACAAAAACAAACACGACTCAAACAGTGGTGCAAACATAACCTCCTTCCAACGTCATTGGCGGAGGTAATACAGTACAATAGTTTTAATAAATGTTCTTCATATCCCCTGTAATTGAATCAAATATATCCCTTTCTTCCCTTCAGTGACACGCCTCACAGAAAAAAAAACTAATATAATATCTCGGGGATTTCAGTAGGAATATTCTTCAAGTGTCAGCGAACATAATAGGCCTCTTAAGACGCCCAGAACAGTCTCTTATAACTTTCCAGACGGGTTATGGGGAATGTCTTGGCTAGTTTCTTCCTTGTTGGGTTTGAAAAGAAGTAGGACTTTTTAGAATTATTTTTTTTTTTCATTTCTGAAAAAAAATAGGTTTAGGGAGTTTTATTTTTTAGAATTATTTCTTTTTCATTTCTGAAAAAAAAAACATGTATTTGCTGGTGGTTTTGAAAAAGAATTTGATTTTTTTAAAGTAATTTTTTATTAATAATTTTGGCAAAATAAGTTTCTTGATTTCTTGAAATATAGGTTTTAGGGAGATTTATTATTTGTTTTTTCTTATTTCTGAAAAAATAAGTTTAGGGAGATTGTTTTTTTAATCAAAAGCTGTGAAATTATAAACAATAAAGACAAATACAACAATATATCAATTTACTAATATATAAAAAACCACCAACTAAATGTATTGTTCAATTAGAAGGATAAATCAAAATTAAACAATCTAGCAATTTACTAAGGTATAAAACTACTACCCAAATGCATTATTTGATTAATAAAACAAAGACAATTTAAACAATACAGCAATTTACTAAGGTATAAGACTACCAGCCATATGCATTGTTTAATCATATAAAACAAAGTCAAATTATACAATATAGCAATTTACTAAGGTATAAAACTACCTGCCAAATGCATTGTTTAGTTACTAAAACAAAGAAAAATCAAACAATTTAGCAATTTACTAAAGGTATAAAAACTACCAGCCAAATGCATTGTTCAGGTAATAAAACAAAGTCAAATTAAACAATATAGCAATTTACTAAGGTATAAAAACTACCAGCCAAATGCATTGTTTAGATAATAAAACAAAAATAAATTAAACAATATAGCAATTTACTAAGGTATAAAACTACCAGCCAAATGCATTGTTTAGTTACTAAAACAAAGAAAAATCAAACAATTTAGCAATTTACTAAGGTATAAAACTACCAGCCAAATGAATTGTTTAGTTACTAAAACAAAGAAAAAATCAAACAATTTAGCAATTTACTAAGGTATAAAAATACCAGCCAAATGAATTGTTTAGTTACTAAAACAAAGAAAAATCAAACAATTTAGCAATTTACTAAGGTATAAAACTACCAGCCAAATGCATGGTTCAGGTAATAAAACAAAGTCAAATTAAACAATAAAGCAATTTACTAAGGTATAAAACTACCAGCCAAATGAATTGTTTAGTTACTAAAACAAAGAAAAATCAAACAATTTAGCAATTTACTAAGGTATAAAACTACCAGCCAAATGCATTGTTCAGGTAATAAAAACAAAGTCAAATTAAACAATATAGCAATTTACTAAGGTATAAAAACTACCAGCCAAATGCATTGTTTAGATAATAAAACAACAAAATAAATTAAACAATATAGCAATTTACTAAGGTATAAAACTACCCAGCCCAAATGCATTGTTTAGTTACTAAAACAAAGAAAAATGCAAACAATTTAGCAATTTACTAAGGTATAAAACTACCAGCCAAATGAATTGTTTAGCTTACTAAAACAAAGAAAAATCAAACAATTTAGCAATTTACTAAGGTATAAGAACTACCAGCCAAATGAATTGTTTAGTTACTAAAACAAAGAAAAATCAAACAATTTAGCAATTTACTAAGGTATAAAAATAGCCAGCCAAATGAATTGTTTAGTTACTAAAACAAAGAAAAATCAAGCAATTTAGCAATTTACTAAGGTATAAAACTACCAGCCAAATGCATGGTTCAGGTAATAAAACAAAGTCAAATTAAACAATAAAGCAATTTACTAAGGTATAAAACTACCAGCCAAATGAATTGTCTTAATTGATAAAACAAAGATAAATTGAAAAATATATCAGTTTACAAATGTATAAAAGTACCAGCCTAATGAATTGTTTAAATAATAAAACAAAGACAAATTAAACAATATAGCAATCTACTAAGGTATAAAAACTACCAGCCAAATGAATTGTTTAAATAATAAAACAAAGACAAATTAAACAATATATCAATCTACTAAGGTATAAAAACTACCAGCCAAATGCATTGTTTAGATAATAAAACAAAGGCAAATTAAACAATATAGCAATATAATAAAGGCATAAAACTACCAGCCAAATGCATTGTTTAGTTAATAAAACAAAGATAAATTAAACAATATAGCAATATACTAAGGTATAAAAACTACCAGCCAAATGCATTGTTTAATTAAAAAGATAAAGCAAAGTGAAGCAGTCTGGCAATATACTATAAAGGCCGCCACCTAAATGCATCGGTAGTCAGGAAACGCTGAAACACCTGTGTGTTACGAACACACGGACACAAAACACAGACGCCGACGGAGGAAACTAAGCTTAGAAAACATTTACACCTAAATTGGTGGATTGGGTGTCCATCAGCGTCGTTAAATTTGCATATGTTACGTTTCAAACTGATGTATTTCGATTCTGTTGCCTCGCGAAGGGTGGTTATCTATGCCTCATCTTGATTGATTCTAGGAGTCTAGGGAAAAGTTTTTTTTTTTTTTTTTTTTTTTTTTTTTTTTTTTTTTTTTTTCGCAAGTATTCA